>NW_025222452.1:1769049-1806920 GCF_014066325.1 Apis laboriosa
TTTAGAAGATTAGAAGAAAAGGAAATGGAAATTTTTCTATTATTTTATTTACGGAAAATCACATTACATATCGGCGATAAATTGCAAACCACGCGTTACATCGATGTTATACCTTCGAAACTATGTACAGAGTTGGTGATATTTTTTTATTTACGAAAAATCACGTTACGCGTATTTATCGAGAAGTTTGATTAGAAGAAAAGGAAATGGAAATTTTTCTATTATTTTATTTACGGAAAATCACGTTACGCGCCGGCGATAAATTGCAAACCACGCGTTATATCGATGTTATATCTATGTACAGAGTTGGTGATATTTTGTATTTATCGAGAAGTTTGATTAGAAGAAAAGGAAATGGATATTTTTCTATTATTTTATTTACGGAAAATCACGTTACATGTCGGCGGTAAATTGCAAACCACGCGTTATATACCTTCGAAATTACAGAGTTGGTGATATTTTGTATTTCCAGTATCGAGAAGTTTAGAAGATTAGAAGAAAAGGAAATGGAAATTTTTCTATTATTTTATTTACGGAAAATCACATTACATATCGGCGATAAATTGCAAAGCACGCGTTATATACTTTCGAAACTACAGAGTTGGTGATATTTTATATTTCTACTATCGAGAAATTTAGAAGATTAGAAAAAAAAAGGATGGAAATTTTTCTATTATTTTATTTACGGAAAATCACGTTACATGTCGGCGGTAAATTGCAAAGCACGCGTTATGCCTTCGAAATTACAGAATTGGTGATATTTCCAGTATCGAGAAGTTTAGAAGATTAGAAGAAAGATGGAAATTTTTCTACTGTTTTATTTAACCGAAAGGATAGACATTGCCCGTGAAAGGTATTGTACTTACGATATGAACGTAATGGTAATGGCATTTCATTTTCGTTAATTGTTATATATGTATTTTACAGAGTGAGAATAATTTGTTAAATGAGTTAATTTTTCTTGTATTTTGTATGGAAGCAGGGAAAGGAGAGTTGATGTTTAAAATTACAACGATAGCGCTGTAACGTTATAAGTTTTCCATATTATCTAGAGATGATGGGGAAAAAATTGTATCCCTGATTTAATAGGAGAGTCAGACAGAAAATATTTGAATTGTTATGCGTCCCGTGCGCGAAGATTGTTTATAACTACGTGTACTAAAACCGGTATTTCTCCGACTCCATTTCTGTTAAAAAGTTGGAATCACGTATATTCCCCCGCGTATTCAACAACGTAACAACGTTTCAACCCAGAAAACGAATTACAGCCTGTACGGTAAAAGCGTGTATAGCAAAATTTTTTTACGCGATCGTGTGTGCGCGCGCACAAATAATCCGGAATAAAATTTGGAACGTGTACCTCTAACCTTTTCGTACCTAAAACATTCGTGTCAATATGGCGTCCCCTCTCTCTCCCGTTGTTGCACGAAATTGCCCGACATCTTTTGGACGTATCCTCTACTACTATTGTCACGAATCTGTCGTAATAATCGAATTTGACGGATCGATACCCCCTAAATTTCAATTCCGTGTTCGAATGAGATGAAAATTTCTCATCGATCATCCCATATTTCCATACGCGACATTTAATGACATTTAAAAACTTGCAATCATTTTGCAATTTTGATATTCTTCTTTCGACAATTATTCGAATATCTTCGAATCGCTTTTTTTACTTGAAATATTTCTTAAATTGAAACACGATTTACAAAAAAAATTTTTATTTCTCTCTTTCACTCGGACATTATTATTATAAAATTATCCTCAAGCGATTCATCGAAGAGAAAGCTGAACCGTCGAAGCTGTCTGTCAGATCCACAATTTTATTAAATAATAATCGTATTATTCTCTCTCTCTCTCTTTTTCTCAGCTTTCCACTAGCCTCCTGTACAAACTACTTTCGGAATCGTTAAGAGTATTCCATAATTATCGCCATTTCAAGTTCGATGAACCGAATCGAAAGCGATTAATCCGGCGAGATTGAGCAGTTACGGGTTTCCCCTCGCAGGGAAGAAATCGATGTAAACGTTTTAAGCAATTATCTCCCGAGGCATAGTTACAGAGTCAAAGTTGTCTCGTGTATTCCTCCGTCGTCGTAATTTGTGGCGTAAAGTTTACTGTTCGTGTAATTGCGGTGTCATAATGCTCCGAGCTAGGCGCACCACCGATGCATTCTCGCCGATAAGGCAATTCGAGTGCTCAAGGGAGCGCGGTTCGAGGCTAATTACGTTCTCAAGAATTGATATCTTTTTTTTTTTTTTTTCTTCCCACAGAAATCGATGAAAATTATTATCAACGTTCAATTCAGGGGGAAGGATTATCGAAGTTTTAATTTTAATAATTTTTCAAGTTTCTTTTTCTCGAAAGTGTGTTCCAATATTTAATGGCAGGAGAAGTTCAATCTTGTAAAAGTTTCGCTTATTAGATCGGATGTGGAGATTGTATTTAATACAATTTTCGATATTGTACGTTTTTTATCATATAACTAATTTTTAGAAAAGTAAATGATAATCGTTGATAATGGGATCGGATACGTTGCAACGAAGTTTGAACGAAGCGTGATAGATGATATTCTTACCGCTTATCGGTCGACGAAATCGCGAGCCATGGCTCGAACAAGCATCGTTCCCCTCGTTTTGTTCCTCCTCCTCCTCCTCCTCTCGCGTTAAACTTTTTTTACTCGTCCATTGTCTTGTCGTTTCTCCAACAGTTACCCAACTTTTTCCCCCATTTGGTTTCGACGGTGTAAAAACGATCTAAAAACTACGAAAAAAACGGAAAGGGTAAAAGAAAATAATCGAAACGAGCAAGGAACGAGGCGAATGTAGTAAATTTACGCGTGGCGGAAGATGGAGTTCGATCGAGATATCGTTTATTAAACCGTTTTCGTACAATGTTCGATCTCTGATTCAATGATTTCGAGATAAAATTTATTATCCGATGTATAAAATCGATGGAGTGCGGATTAATCGAAATTAAGAGGTGACACGATTTTATTGAGATTGAATGGATTGCGAAGAATTAAAAAAACTGTATAAATCGTATATTTTGACGTTAAGAATTAAGATTCGAAGATCGACAAGTTAAATTTTAAATGGGTCAAATTAAGAGCGAGTTATAAAAGTTTTTGACAGAATGGTAAAAAATTTTAAATTATTATCATTATTATTATTTCTTTTTAATAAAAATACCCGGTCGAATCGATGATTTTTCCACTTTTCGAAACATTTTTAGAATCGATATACAAAATTTTCGGAAATAAAGGGATTAATTGCTCGACTAACCAAGTTTCAAAAGAATTCAGTTCATGCTTAGAATTTTTTATTTCATTCAAATTAAAAATTTAAAACGGGAATATTACGACGTTGTAGTTGTGAAACAGTCGGGAAGCGTGTCCACGAGTTGTAAAGCAATTCTAAAATAATTATGGCTCGGATGAATTTCATTCGAGCGAGTAACGTCCATGCAGGTTTGGCCGCTCGAGAGACCAGACAATTAGTCTCTAATTACCCAGATAAATCCATTTACGTGAAATACCAAGTGAAACGCGCGTATTTAAGAAACGTTGCAACGTTGCAACGAAATTGAATCGTCGTAAATTAAGTATATTCAAATTCAACCCTTTTTTTTCATACCGATTAAAGGGAACAGAATTTCAGAAAATGGGAACACTATCGCGAATACTATTGTTCCACGAGGCAGCGATCCAGTTGTGAAAGTGTATATTTTCTGACGCGATGATTGGTCGATGGATCGGAAAAGGCAAATGGATCGTGAAAGCAATGAAATTGCGATGGAAATGAAATTCTTCCGACCTACAGACATTGTTCTCGATCGAGTTTCAAACTCGACCCTAAAAAAAATGTATATTTAAAGATACATGATAAAACGAGGATAAAATCCGATAACCTCGAATCAGGATCGTAGAAACCTGTGTATCACATTCATTCATTTATTTATTCCTCGAAATTTCTCGAAGGGGTTGAAGAAAAAAAAAAAGAAAAAAAAAAAAAGAAAAAATTGAAAGAAAAAAAGAGCAAAGATAAAAAAGAAACACAAACACGATTTCCAAACGCGTTGTCCCACGCTCCACAACAGTTATCACAGTTTGTCGTACAGTTTACGCGGGTTGCAGGCGTGCAGGGGCTTTGTACGTACGGTAGATATACTTTAGGAGCACTTTAGATTGGCCGCCGTACTTGCCAACGACGAATGACGAGAACTGGCGGCGAATACGAGCGAGAAACTGATCCGGATCAAAAGAATCCGGTTACAGAGATTTCTGTAAGATTTCTGCAAGAGATCCGGATGGAAATATAATCGATCGATAATGTAAATCGAGTCGCGTGTATAAAAATCGCGAGAGGAAACGGGAGTTTTGGTTATTTCGTGTCGTTGTTTTGGCGCGGCGAGGACGATCGTAATTGGACGCACAGATGTACGAATGGAACGCGAAGCCGCGCGTTTCAAGTTCGGCCGACGACTGACGAGCGTACCTGGCCACGACGCCTGCGCCTCTTCACGGCCAACGCACACACCTTTCTCTTTCTCTCTCTCTCTCTCTGTCTCTGTCTCTCTCTCGACGCGTTACGACCCTGCCGCGCGCATCACGCCTTGCCGATGCATTCAGATTACTGTCTACCATATCGCTGCACAAGGATTTCGCTGTATGGAGATGCAAATCCTTCTGCGAGAGGAGAAATAGTTTAATGCCGCCACCATCGGGGAAACTACCATCTCGCCAACACGACGCGACCTCCCCCGAGTCACGCTAGGCAAAATGGCAATTCTGCCGAGTAAGATGTCGGTATTATAGTATTAATTATTATCGGGAGAGTTATATTCTTGAATTTATTATTTCTAAATACGAATCGTTATTTATACTCGTTATAGTTGATCTAATCGGGATGAGATGTAAGGATAATTTTACACTGTAATGTAACGATAATGGAGTGGTATAGAGAAGATGTAAAAACGTTATTTTTTTCGTCGAATAATAGTTTGTTGGCCGAGCAAATATCGATTTTCGATTAGAATAGTTATTTTTTTTACAAAGACGAGCGTACAAAGTAAAAGTAAATCTCCCAATCGTTTTTCGACAATCGACGATAACAACGGTATTCCGATTTCCAAGATTTCGAAGAAAGATTTTAGGAAAAGGTGTTCGGTCGATATTAAATTTAATTTTTTCCCCCTTTTTTCAATTTGTTCCAACTTTCTCGTTTTTTACGAAATTGCGAGGCTTGTCGACGCCCCTGTCAACGAGATCGCGTGATAAACGTTTTAAAAACCTTTCATCATCAAGAAGTCGGTTCTCACGGATCGGGGAAAAGTTTTATCGCGTGCCAAACGAAACGAGATTGGAATAAAGGGTGAGGCGTTATCCTCGCCGGGCTGACAAGAAGGACGACCACCGTAGTCGACGTTTGACCACCGTTGTTTGAGATTAAAATTAAGTCGCGGCTCGTTTCGAGCTAACGAGGCCGCGGTCCTTAATTGGGGCGAAGCTATCCGAAACACGGACGGGTGGAAATTCTTAACGGCGGCCAGACATTTTTCATCCTTCTTCCATTGGTCGTTAGACGACTCCTTTGCGCCCGAGATGGGTGATTAAGGAAGCATTAAATTAGTCGCCTCGAGTGATCTCGCAATTTTTAATTATACACGAAATGCTAAAATACCTTTAGTATGTCAAAGGTCATCGAAAGGTCTTTCGAATTTTATCTTCCAATTTCATTATTGTTATAAGGGGGGGGAGGAGGAGAAGGGAGTTTTAAACAGCTTTGACAAAAAACACGGAAGTGGATTTGTGCGAGACATCGTTAATAATAATATTTTTCATTTTACCTATCTTTTTTATAATTTATTTTTAACAATCGATATCGCTCGTTTATTATTATTATTATTCCCAGTGATGTGTTATTGTTACGTGTTTCATAATTATTTGAAATAATTACGCGAGATAATTTGAAATATTATCTCACGGATCTGGGCAGAAACAATGCTGCCGCCCCTCCCATTCTTTCATAATATTGTAATTATTGTTTGGAATTATTAAATTCGATTTATTTTAAAGTATATAATATACAAAAAAGGAAGAAAGAAAGGAAGAAAGAAAGAAAGGGATAATAAAAAGAGAAAACAGATTGCTTCTCGTCCCTCTATCGTTCTATCTTTGCGTATATAGAGTATCATCTCTGTCGCAAATTTATAAATTCATATCTCGCCCCTATTGTACAATTTATGATCTCGCGCAAGACCGACATCGATAAATCAAGTGAAGGAGAGGAAGGAAGTGAAAAAAGAGGAAAAAAAAGAGAGAAAAAAAAACGAGGCGTGGGTTTATTTTCAGGGAGGAGAACGCAAATGGAGATGAAAAAGGAGATCGCGAGGAGTAGATACTCCTTTTTCTTAACCCTCTCAGCTGCTCCTCTCCCTTTGAATACCGCGCGTAACAGATTGGCAATGGAAATGACAGGTCAGCGTTTTCCGACAGGTGTGGGGATACGAGGAGAAAGAGAAAGAGAAAGAGAAAGAAAAAGAGAGAGAGAGAGAGAGAGAGAGAGAGAGAGAGAGAGAGAGAGAGAGAAGTCACCGGATTAAACGATTCGCTCCTCGGCCGAGCGTAATAAGAGTCAGCATCTTTTTCTGGGTAATATTTCACGTCGTTACACACCATTTCCTCACAATTAAGATTCGGAAATTTGGGTAGGACGCGGTTTATCGAGAGAGCCGTTCCGCCTTCTCCATTTTCCAAAAACGTCTTACGTCCTCTTTCCTCCTCCCTTCTTGCCTTCTTATCCCGCTCCCTTCCTGCGAATTAATATCTTCTTCTAAAATTGGCGTGAACCAATCGGCTGACCCGAATTTTACCATTCTTTTCGATTCTATTTTTTCTTCCTTTCTTTTTTTTTTTTTTTTTTTTTTCGATCTCCAAATTCAATCGATTCGACGATCGTTACACGACGTGAGACAAACGTTCAGTTTTCGTTCGATGAGAACGAACGATTCGATGGGACGAGAGTTCGAAAGGTAAACGAAATATAGATTGGGGAGGGGAGGGGGATAATTCGATACGATTTGCGACGTTGATGAACTTCGTAGAGGGAATATTTATAAAAAGAGTGAAAATAGTTTATGTAAATATATATATGTATATGATCGATATCGATTTGGGTATATTCTGGTTTGGAAACTGATCCTGTTTGATTATAGCCTATTCTTATTTGATTATAACAAATTTATTTTTCCTGTCAAGTCACGATTGACCTATTCTATTTGTACGATAGTACAACAGGTCTATTCTATTTGCATATGATCGACGTATATTACTTATCTCTTCGATCGACCTATTATCCTGAGTCATGCCTGCTCTATTCCGTTTCTGTCTCATCGTGACCTGCCTAATCTTATTTGATTAAAACTATATACATTATATTTAAATAATATTAAGAATGGAATTTTTATTTAAAATAAAGAAAGATGAACAAAAGTGTCTTCGTTAAAAATTTTGTTTCGCGTATCATCATGACCTATTTAATCTTATTTATTTCTGGCTAAAACTATATACGTATATAAGTATTATAATTAAATAACACTATATACATTATATTTAAATATATTTAAATATTAAGAGTGGAAGCATATTTTTTATTTAAAATAAGAAAAGAAAAACAAGGAAAGAACAAAAGTCTGATTGAAACTATATACACTATATTTAAATAACAAATATTAAAAGTGCATATTTATATAAAAAAGCATATTTTTAATTTAAAATAAGGAAAGACGAACAAAAGTGTCTTCGTTAAAAATTGTGTTTCGTGTATCATCATCTAATCTTATTTGTCCGACTAAAACTATATACGTATACAATATATTTAAATAACAAATATTAAAAAGCATATTTAAAATAAGAAAAGACGAACAAAAGTGTCTTCGTTAAAAATTGTGTTTCGCGTATCATCATGATCTAATCTTATTTGTCTGACTGAAACTATATACACTATATTTAAATAACAAATATTAAAAGTGGAAGCATATTTTTTATTCAAAATAAGGAAAGACGAACAAAAGTGTCTTCGTTAAAAATTGTGTATCATCATGATCTAATCTTATTTGTCTGACTAAAACTATATACATACATATACATTGTATTTAAATAACAAATATTAAGAGTTGAACGGAAGCACGTTTCTCGTTCAGTAAGTAAGAAAAGAAAAAGTGGCGAGCAAAAGTGCGTTCGTTAAAATCGTGTTAGGTAATTTTTCGAATCCTGGGAGGAAAATTTGACTGATTTACTTTGGTCGCTTCGCAGTTTATAAACGGCGAAGTTATGAAAATTTGTTCGTTACTCGCAAGTGGCGAGAACGGAGGGAAAATTTGGAATCTCTTCAAACCGGCGGTCGTAACTTCCTCCCGACAAGTGTACCAGCGGATGAAAGTTTCCCAACTCGTCGCATACATTTGCAGGATGCGGCCACATTATCGAAAGTACATTTTCGTTGATCGCCCCCCGAAGAACATTTTTTTCTCCTGTTCAAACATCTTCCAAATCGTGTGCTTCACGACGTCCCTTAGATTCTCTTTCTTCTTCTTCTTCTTCTTCTTCTTTTTTGTTGGACCACAACAAGATCGTGTCGCAACGCAATACGAATCCTCTTATTCGGGCGAGTACGATTATTCAACTCATTTGTTTCACATCGAGCAGCATTTTTCTAATTTCGAGGCGATCTCTTTTCGCAATAATATCTCTAATATAAAGAAAGAAAATTTTGTTTTTCGATTTGTTTTTTGTTTTGTGATTGGGTCGATTCGAGGGCTGGCACGAAACTGTTTCTGTCGATCGATCAATCACGTTTGAATTGGTCGAGCAGTTGATGTATGGATGTGTATCGGAGATCGACCGATAACTCGACTCATGACCAACGTCTTTTGCCCCGTCGACCACCAATTTCCTTTGATTTCCAATTTTCTTTGCTTTCTTTCTCAAACTCTAATAGAACACTCTTTTTTCCCCAACTCATAAATTCGAGTTGGAGAGAAAACAAATTAGAGGGACGATTTATTTCATTGTTACAAAAGAATTTACGAAACGAGGATTTTCTTTCTTTTCTTTTCTTTTCTTTTTAAGAATAATCATACTCGAACATGTTTGCGCGTTTGAACCGCACCCTTTGCTAACGCATCGATCGTTCCGAGGATCGTCTATGTTAGTTTATGCCGTTGTTTGCCAGCCGAGCGTTCCTTGCAATTCCATCAAATTCCCTGGATTCTGTTATTAAGTTCAACGACAAAGGGATCGCCGGATGGAAAATATCGTCTCCGTTATTCGTCGATTTAACGCGATTAATTTCGTTTCCCTTTGTTATCCCAAGATATATATATATCTAAAAGTATGCGAAAAGTATTAAATATTTCATCGAATTAAGGGGAAAGGAAAGAAGAGGAAGAAGGAAGAATTCATTTTTAAGAATAGAATACTCGAATTTTTATTCTCAGAATTTTTGCTTGAAAGCAAACGCGAAGAGGGGGAAGCGGAGATGGACAATCGCGGAGCGACTCGCTTAATACACGTCTTTCGACGCCCGGATAACCGTCCAATTCCTTTGTTACTCGCCGGATGAAGAATGCGGGTGAATAATGAACTCGTTCCACGGATGAAATGTTCCGCCAAGGGTCCCGTATTGGAAACGTATCCCCCTTGGATGGAGAGGAGGGGGTTGAAGAATCGAGCGTCGCAAAAGGAAATTCAGATTCAGGGGGGTAAACGATCCGTATTTGTCCCTTCTCTTAAACCGATCTCTCGTAAACCGATCGATAACGCGTTCTAAGTGTAAGTCCAAACTTACGTATACACGATCAATTTCATTTTTAATTCGTTTTTAGGTTGCTCGAGATCCACCGCGTTCATCCATTCCAAACGATTTCGAATTTGACCGCGCTTTGGTTGCATATCAATATTGACCAATGAGAGCAACGCGTCGATCGGTGAACGAAGGTTAATCGTGATAAGACGTGCGTCTCGGAAAGATATAGCGATATAACCGAAGGCGAGGCATCTACGGTTGGATCTAGTTTTTAATCTGGTGAAAAATTCTAGAGAAACGATGCGTCTTCGCGATGTTGAAACCACCAGGGAATCGATGCAATATAAAGATTAAACGCGCGCGGACGGACGTGAATCGATCACGAGCTACGCAAATTTGCGTTTCAAGCAGGAGGAGAAAGGACACGCGTTGGATTATCGTTCGTTTATATTGCGTTGGGGGGAAAAGAAAATTGGAAGGGAGAAAGACAACGATGAAATTCTCTTGGAAAGGATATGTGTAATTGTCTTTATTTAGCAATATATATATTTCGATTCGATTTAAACAAACGAGAAGGCAAGGATCGACAAGTTCGTTTCGACGATGGAAATAAGAGTGAAACAGAGATCTTTCTGAACGGATGATTAGGTTATCGGTAAACGAATATGACGCTCGATCGAAGCATTATCAATGTTATCAAAAGCGGTTTCTAATCGAACCTTTGACGCTCACTTGAGTCATAATTGTCGCCATTTTGTCATTACGCTTCGACGGATCCTCTTGTTTACGACTATTGTTCGGCTGGAACCGTATTCCCCTCTAGTTTTGCTCTCGACTCGAAT
Source organism: Apis laboriosa (assembly GCF_014066325.1). Lineage (NCBI taxonomy): Eukaryota > Metazoa > Arthropoda > Insecta > Hymenoptera > Apidae > Apis > Apis laboriosa. The sequence goes on from NW_025222452.1 coordinate 1,779,698, forward strand.
GGTTTTCCTTTATCTTTGCCTCTGTTTGTTCATTCGTCGACGTTAATCCCACTTTTCAATTTCTCAAACACTTGTCATATTCTGGACACTCGTTCAATATTGTCTGTTTCCTTTTCGTAGGATCGTCCTTCTGTTTTCGTTTCTATACTCTACACGAGTCTCAATAGCTCACGAGTTGTCCAGTTGTTCTGTTTTTCTCTCTTTCTTCCCTTCCCCCTTTCCTTCGAATTTCCATCGTTGTTTTCCACCGAAATTTCATCGCGGTTTACACGCAGTGAAAGCATCGCGAATGCCAGCAAAGCAATTTTAGAAATGCTTCTCTTCCTGCCTGACTTACATCCACCACGCGTACTACAAACGTGTCACGTAACGAAACGTGTATGCGAAGCAAGAGATTCAGCGTTTCTTACGTACGAAGTCGTAAGTTTTTAGAGGAAAAATCCTAGTCGCTCTTCTTGTTACGTCTTCTGTGTTTTTGACGTATCTCCTTTTCATTGGTTTGAATACAAAGTTGATTTAAATACAATTAAATACAAAAAAATGAACAATGAAAAATGATTATCAGCAGATATTTAAAGAAAGAAAGAATTTTCATTTCAATGTTATATTATCCAACAAAGTTTCGTTGATGAATGATTAAAAAAAAGAAGAAAAGAAAAACAATATGTAACATATTGTGATAAATAGAATTTTCATTTCGATATCAATATTATTTCTTACCCAACAAAGTTTCATCAATGGTGATTATGAGTGATTAAAAAAAAAAAAAAAAGGAGAAACAGTATATAATATATTGTGACAAATAGAATTTTCATTTCGATATCAATATTATTTCTTATCCAATAAAATTTCATCAATGGTGATTATGAATGATTAAAAAAAAAAGAAAGGAAAAACAGTATATAATCGAATTTTCATTTCGATATCAATATTATTTCTTATCCAACAAAGTTTCATCAATGGTGATTATGAGTGATTAAAAGAAAGAAAAAAAGAAAAAACAATATATAATCGAATTTTCATTTCAATATCAATATTATTTCTTACTCAACAAAGTTTCATCAATGGTGATTATGAGTGATTAAAAGAAAGAAAAAAAGAAAAAACAGTATATAATCGAATTTTCATTTCGATATTAATATTATTTCTTACCCAACAAAGTTTCATCAATGGTGATTATGAATGATTAAAAAAAAAAAAAAGAAAGGAGGAACAATATATAATATATTGTGATAAATAGAATTTTCATTTCGATATCAATATTATTTCTTATCCAATAAAATTTCATCGATGGTGATTATGAATGATTAAAAGAAAGAAAAAAGAAAAAACAGTATATAATCGAATTTTCATTTCGATATCAATATTATTTCTTACCCAATAAAATTTCATCGATGATGATTATGAATGATTAAAAAAAAAAAAAGAAAGGAGGAACAATATATAACATATTGATAAATAGAATGTTAATTATGAAGTTTATTTTGAAAAAACTATAATTGAAATAATTAGAGGAAAATTTACAGTATTAATATTAAGTTTATATAATATAAAAATTTCAAATATTATAATTAATACTTTTTTAATAATAATAATTTATTTAATTTTTTTTATAATTTATTATTAAATAACATAGTGATAAATAGAATGATTAAAAGAAAGAAAAAAGGAAAAAACAATATATAATCGAATTTTCATTTCGATATCAATATTATTTCTTACCCAATAAAGTTTCATCGATGATGAATGACTAAAAAAAAAGAAAAAGAAAAGAAAAAAAAGAAAAAATAATATATAATATATTATGATAAATAGTTACGATAATCAAAATAATTGTATTTGATACACTCTCTTCGTGTTTACCTTGTAACAGTAGTTACTTTGACGTGGGTGAATCGAGCGAAGTCGCAACATGCGTGAGACAAGAGCCACGTACACATATTTAACGCGAGCTTGGAACACGGTTGGACAATTATCATTGTTATTGTTACCGTATTTGCATAAGTTGCGTAGATTAACGGACGTGGCAAGGCATCCCCATTTCTATTAACGTAAAATGTGATTCTAACCCCTCGAGGTCTCCTTTGACTGTAGGTTCGAACCTCGTTCTCCCACGCTCAAGCAGCTGTTTACGCTCAAGTTACCTGCAAAGCAAACCCTCCAACCCTTTGTCGTGGAGGAAATTAATTTTTTTGGTTTTGGTAGCCGATCGATACTGCTTCCTTTCCCCCGCGGCGGAATTGTTAATTGGACGATTGTTCGAATGAACGCGAGGGGGAGAGGGGGGGAACGTGGAGGCGCAAGACCTCGATAAATCTCGCCACTCTTTATTTCTTATCCCATCGTATTTTTTTTTAAGAAGAAAAGAATCTTCTTCTAATTTTTTTTTTCCTTCCTTTCTTTTAACACATGTATAGAAAAACATTAAGTATAAAAGTTGAAAATTTCGAGTGAAAGAAATTCCAATCTGAGGTGTTTCTAGCTGTGTTTTCGAAGCTCGATGATTTTTTCTTCTCAAAGTTGGTACGGATTTTCTTCTCGGAGGAACAAGTTTTCCGAAAAAAAAAACGTAAAAGGAAAAAGGGTTGAAAAAAGGAGAGGCAAGAGATTTCGCTTCAATTACTAAATCGCAACACGGCAATTTATCAAACGGCAAACAGAGGAAAATATTCCCTTACCACTGCTTTTTCGATTAAACGGTATTAACCTCCCAGGGATTGGGGGTATATTTGTACCTAGAAGAAGATTACACGAGCGACATCGTAGCGAAAATCGTAATTAAAAGTTTATTTGTCGGGAAGGGAAGGTAAATACATCGTGGAAAAGGGAGAAAAGAAAGGAGAGTTTGAACGCGGGAGGAAGCGTTGAAACCGGTGTGACGATAAATTCGAAACGATAATCTGAAGTGGCGAGAACGAGAGGGGGTGGGGGAGGAAGTGAACGGCGTGGAATAAGTGTATCGTGAAATTACGAGCTGTCCGGTTGCGGGGTGACTGTATCCGTTACCAGATATTACAAAGCAACGAGAGCCAACACCGCCACCAACACGCTTTCATCCCGCGGCGGCAACAAAATGGAGCCGCGCCCTAATATTTCTCTCGCGTCGTTCCCGCCGTCGGTGACGTTTTTTTCGCCGTGAAATTTATACCCGTGGGCACGGCGAACCAACGATTCCCTTCCACGATCGCGCCAACTTACGGAGGATTCGTCGTGAATACGAGTCCCAGAGAATTCGAAGAATCCGATTCTCTAAGATTTCACGGGTTTCCGAGGTGTTTGAAAAAAGTGTCGGAATTTACAAGAATTCGAGCATTTTGGTGGAATTTTGGAATTTTTCCCGACAATATTGGGATTTTTTCCGAGAATTTTGAGATTTAGGGAATTTCTGAAAATTTTTGAGATTTCTGAGATTTAGAGAATTTCTGAGAATATTAAGATTTCGAGATTCTGGAAATTTCTAAGAATATTAAGATTTCCGAGATTCTGAAAATTTCTGAGATTTTGGGTATTTCTGAGAATTTTGAAATTTCTGAGATTCTGAAAATTTCTGAGATTTTGGGTATTTCTGAGAATTTTGGGATTTCTCAGAGTTTCGAAATTTCTGAGATTCTGGAAATTTTTGAAAATTTTGGGATTTCTGTGAGTTTTAAAATTTCTAAAATTTAGAGAATTCCTGATAATTTTGGAATTTCTGAAAATTTTGAGATTTCTGAGATTTAGAGAATTTCTAAGAATATTAAGATTTCCGAGATTCTGGAAATTTCTGAGAATTTTGGGATTTCTCAGAGTTTCGAAATTTCTGAAATTTAGAATTTCTGAGATAATTAAGATTTTTGAGATTCTGGAAATTCTTAAGAATATTGGGATTGTAGAGAATTTCTGAAGAATATTTCTGAAATTTTTAATAATTTTCTAATTTGCGAGTATATTCTTAAGTCTCTTTAATTTTAAGGTATTTTTGGTTGCCGAGAAAAATTCACGTCACGGTATTTTCGGATTGACGCACACTTTTGGTCGAAAAGAAGAAAGAGAGGGTGAAAAAGCGAAGGAAAAAAATCGGGACGATTGGATGGTCGGACAAGACAGGCAGAGTCGGAGTCGGAAAACGATGAGGACTGAAGACAAGAAACGGTTTGCGTTAATGATGCTTTTTACGGTGACAAACGAGCGTGGACGATAAATGTTGGAAAGTAGAAAGGTCGAGACGCTTGTGACGCTTGATCCAACAATTGAAAAAGGAAAAGTCGGGCTATGAATAATGATTTTGAATCGGTTGATCGAATATTTGATATACTTTCCAAAAATTCATATCTCATTTTCCCATATATATATATATTATCCAATTAAACTAAGAAGAAAATGGGAAAATTCACGATAAAAATTCATACATTGAAAACTATCGATATTTCATAATTTTCCATAAATTTCTATTTTTTTTAATTCCTTCCCGTTTAACTCGAATCTTCAAGTCCAAGCTAAAAAAATTGAATAATCGTATCACGATAGCCTGCTCTAGAAGAAACAAAATGTAATTGCACGATGAAAATTCATTACTACGTCGTTACGAATCAATGTTATTCCTCCATTTTCTTCCATCTATCTATTACTTTATTTTCCCCATGTTAAATTCATCACGGTCTTAAATCATCACGGTCGAAGCTGGAAACTTGGACGGATATCGAATTCGCGACAAATTGGATCGAATAACCACTGGCGGGATGGATTTTTCGAGCCGCGCATCCTTGTAACGAGAGGTTATGGTCGAAAGTGGAATATGGCGGGTAACGTTGACCGATAGCGCTGGGGAGAAATATTCCCCAGACAATGGTTTGTCCGTGCTCGAGTCATCCAGTTATACGATTCTTCTTCATCCGACCCAAATACTTCCCCTTTTCCTTTCACTTCCTCGCATTCGCAATGTCTTTTTTTTGCCAATTGCGTTTCTCGAGGCCGCGCTCGTCCTACGTCGTCGCCTCGAGGAGAAACAGATTTCATTCCGAGCCATGTGAATCGTCGTGGTGGTAACGCAGCAACAGTAACGACTCGTAAATTTAGCATGCATCTCGCACCAACCTTTCATCTCGCCTTAAAAGTCTCCACCGCCATTTTATTCAGCCAACGTTTGCGCTTTATGCATCGTTAATGCCCCCCCGCTTTCTTACCGATATCCACCCGGATTCCAAGTTTTACTTTCGTAAATATTATTGTTATCCTTTCGGAAAGATTGTCTTGCGAATCTTAGAGAATTATATTAGAAATTTCGCCGCGAGAGAGAGTTTCTTTATCGTTTTCATCCATATTTTATTTTTTCTTTGTATATTTTTCTATATCGATATATATATGTATTGTAATCCTTACCACGAGACTGAACGTTTCGGAAAGACTATCTTCCGAATCTTAAAGAATTATAGAAATTATCTTAGAGAATTTTAGAGAATTAATCTTAGAGAAATTTGGTTATATAGAAATTATCTTAGAGAATCTTAATGAATTAGAAATTTGGCCACGAGAAGAATAGAGAGAGTTCCTCCATCGTTTTCATCCATGTTTTATTTTTTCTTTGTATATTTTTCTATATCGATATATATGTATTGTAATCTTTACCACGAGATTGTTTTCTGAATCTTAGAGAATTATTTCGATATATATATATATATATTGTAATCCTTATCACGAAACTGAATGTTTCGGAAAGATTGTCTTCCGACTCTTAGAGAATTATATTAGAAATTTGGCCGCGAGACGAGAGAGAGTTTTTTCATCATTTTCATCCATGTTTTATTCTTCCTTCGTATATTTTTCTATATCGTATATTTTTCTATATATATATTTTTTAATCCTTATCACGAGACTGAACGTTTCGGAAAAACTATCTTCTGAATCTTAGAGAATTATAGAAATTATCTTAAAGAATCTTAGAGAATTAGAAATTTGATTATATAGAAATTATCTTAGAGAATCTTGGAGAATTAGAAATTTGGCCGCGAGAAGAATAGAGAGAGTTCTTTCATCCATGTTTTATTTTTTCTTTGTATATTTTTCTATATCGATATATATATGTATTGTAATCTTTACCACGAGATTGAACGTTTCGGAAAGACTATCTTCCGAATCTTAGAGAATTATATTAGAAATTTGGCCGCGAGACGAGAGAGAGTTTCTTCATCGTTTTCATTCATGTTTTATTCTTTCTTCGTATATTTTTTTATATATATATATTGTAATCCTTACCTCGAGATTGTCTTCCGAATCTTAGAGAATTATATTAGAAATTTCGCCGCAAGACGAATAGAGAGAGTTTCTTTATCGTTTTCATCCATATTTTATTCTTCCTTCGTGTATTTTTCTATATCGATATATATGTATTGTAATCCTTACCACGAGATTGTTTTCCGAATCTTAGAGAATTATATTAGAAATTTCGCCGCAAGACGAATAGAGAGAGTTTCTTCATTTTCATCCATGTTTTATTCTTCCTTCGTATATATATATATTGTAATCCTTATCACGAGATTGAACGTTTCGGAAAGATTGTCTTCCGAATCTTAGAGAATTATATTAAAAATTTGGCCGCAAGACGAATAGAGAGAGTTTCTTCGTTTTCCATGTTTTATTCTTCCTTCGTATATTTTTCTATATCGATATATATGTATTGTAATCCTTACCACGAGACTGAACGTTTCGGAAAGACTATCTTCCGAATCTTAGAGAATTATATTAGAAATTTGGCCGCAAGACGAATAGAGAGAGTTTCTTCATTTTCATCTATGTTTTATTCTTCCTTCGTATATATATATATATATACGAATATTTTATTCTTCCTTCGTATATTTATATCGATATAATATATATATTATATCGATATATATATATATATATATTGTAATCCTTACCATGAGTTTAGGAAAGATTGTTTCGAATCTTAGAAAATTATATTAGAAATTTCATCAAAACGAATAGAGAGAGTTTCTTCATCTTTTTCATCCATGTTTAATTCTTCCTTCGTATATATTTTTCTATATCTATATATTTTCTATATCTATATAAATAAATAAATATTTTCATATTCCGTTTTTTTTGGAACGTCGGCTTCGAGTATCTCGGAGTCGGTTTCGTTTATCCGCGGAAAGGGCGCGTGAGAGGACATCGTAGAAGGCTCGACAAAAATCTCGAAGCTCAGTTTCCGTTCCATTTCGATAGTGAGGTGGAAACTCGCACCGTATCGTAAACGTTACCGCGGAGATTCCTACTTTCCAACTCGCCTCTTTCACGAGAGACAATATATCTGATAGCGTTGATACGGATCCCGTTGGACGGATCCGACACTGGCGGTGTATCCGTTCAACTCGATTCGACGCTCTTCTGAACACCCGTCTCTCTTTCGATTCCTCTCCCCGCCGCATCGCGTTTCCCCTCGCTTGCTCCTTCGATCCTTACTTTTCCCTCTCTTCGCCCCTCTACTTTCGCTCGCCTCGTTTCCAGGCGTGTTGCGACCGACTCTCGTCGTTGTCTTTCGTATTATTTACAGTGTTGCCGATTTTTCATCGTGTAATTCGCAAACGGTTCACAAAAAGAATGAAGCAAATTTTTCTTTATCTCGAAAGGACAATATTTTTCGTTTAACGACGATTCGAGTTTAAAAGAATTTTTAGAAGTTTCAGGAGAGGGGAATTTCTTTTTTTCGAATTTCTTTTCAAACGTTGAAAATCTTGAAATCTAGAGAACGTCTATTTCTGGAGAGTAGAGTTTTTATTCGTATTTCAATCGAACATTTTCAAATCTTTATAGTACACGTTTGTCGCACGAAGTCTTTCAGGAACAAGAAGTTATAGTTTTTGACATTGACGAATTGAAATTTCTTCGAATTCCAACTTTCTCGAACCTTTTCAAATATCTTTTCCCCTTGTTATTGAAATTTCGAAAATTCGAACAACACGTGTCGACGCGAGTAACAATATTTTCAGTGAAGCGCCTCCTCGTATAATTTTAACCGCCCCTTGTGCAAATTGGACGACGTAAAATAAGAATCGAAGTTAGATCGAAGCACGGCCATGAAAATATGAAATAAAGATCCCGCATCAAAACTGGATGAAATAGGTCGACGGTGTATAAGGCTCTGTTTGGGAGCAAAGCATATTTTCAACGTCGACTTTTATTCGGTTCACGTATCGACTTACTTTACATCAACGAATCTTCCTACCGCGTCTCCTCGATCTCTCGATCGATCCGTTCTATCCTACCTCTTTGTCCAAACCTCTTTTTTTTTTCCTCGAGAACTAACCTTTTACTACCACTTTTAAAGGGATTCTCACGCTCTCGATCCCTCTCCTTCCCTTCTTCGCCTTAGTTTCTTTTTCTTTTTTTTTTCCTTCGATTCTTCTCCTTTTCCAAGATCGATTCTTCCGTCGAAACTTTTTCTTTCTTCCTTCGATTCGTTCATCGATTCGCTCGCACGATTTTTTCTGATGGAAAATATTTTTTAGAACCTCCGTTATAACTGTGTGCAATCTTTTTCAGGGAGCTACCAGGGGGTTCGTACGGTTGTAATTGAACGCGAAAAATCGATGGAAAACTTGGAATATTGATTTTTGGCAAATGCAACAATTGTAAAAATTAAAATAACGAGTTTATAATTTGTATACTTGGAAACGCCAACTTTTTTCATCTCTTTTCATTTTTCCGAAAAGTCGTCAATTATATGCGTCAACCGTTACGAAATAGGAACTTATAACTCGTACACGTTCATCTCCATTGAATGGAATCCTCCATTACTTGCTTCTCATCACATTCTCAGATTTATACCGGAATAACAATTTCTTAATAACTCCGTACATATATCCTGCCAAAAATTCATCCATCTCGTAATGCTATCGAATCGAGAAGAAATTAAATATAAACCAGAGAGAATAACGAAACGATTTGAAAAGAAAAGAAAGAAATAATAAAAAAAGAGAAAGAAACGTGATAAAAGATATTAAAGAAGCAAAGACTTTAAAATCAATTAAATCATCCTAGAAGCACGCCTCGGCGAGTCGAATACGTTCCACCGAAATTTCTGTTCCAACGTGCACGCACATCCATCCTCTCTAGATCTCTACTTTCGAGACCACGCTGCCCGCGCAATGATCCCTCGAGCAATCGTTGGCAACTTTTGCGCAAATGGAATTGAAATCTGTATGCGAACTGATCCCTTTCCATCGACACGAGCGACCGACTGATCCCAACAGTTGGACAGAACCTCGAAGGGATCGTGTTTCTTATCCCCCGCCGGCCGAATACTTTCACCGAAGTTTTTAATTACGAGGCCAATTCCAATGGCGGAACGTCGCCACGCCATTTTCGTCCCCGCGGGTTGAAAATTCAACGAATTCACCTCCTCCCTCTCCTCCTCCTCTGTCTTAATAACTTTTATAAGTTCCATCCATTCTCTGTACTACTCGATTATTAATCTCGTTTGAATTCCCTTCCGTCCGTCCCTCTCTCTCTCTCTCTCTCTCTCTCTCTCTCTCTCTCTCTCGAGTGAGCGATATTCGAGGGTCGATTACCGTTGCGCGCCAACGAAACTTTCTCCATCGTTCGTGAAATAAGAACTGTCGCCCGCAATCGTCGACTCGAATTTCCTGTAAATAGACGATTAAAAGTTTTTATTGAAAAAAAGAAGGAAACGAAAAGGAAGGAAGAGTTAAAGAGATGCGTTAAGGAGATTATAGAAGAAAATATCGATCGATAAACGAAGATGGAATGTGAAACGTGAAATTCTTCTGGAACAAGGGATGAGGTAAGTGATATTTGGCTCGAAATAATGATAATTATTTAATATAAGGATTCACACACCGTTTCTCTAAATTCAATAATTCTCGGAAACATTTCGCGAGATTCACTTTTTTTCCTTTCAAATTTCAATCTCTCCGAATATATTCGCGAAGAGAATCAAATATTTTCTTTTTTTTTTTTTTCCCACCCATAAATTTCGTCGAAACCATATTTTCATTTCTGTCCCCGATTAGTGGTGTATCCTCGATCGAGAGAGGAAAAATACAAGCGTGGAAAAATTGTGGACATTTGGCGTGGCCAACGTTCATCCAACAATTTCAACTTCCACCGTAAACTGTCTCTCATCTTCGCAACGAGCCTTAACCGAGCTGAGAAATACGCGACAATTTCGACCGTGTATTACCATCCCGGCCCGTTAGTATTAATATTAATATTAATTTGAAACGTCGAATACTATAAATTTCGCCTGGCAAAACACGGAATGCGCTATGCAAACGAGACCGAGGGAGGGTGGAAATGGGGGGGTGGAAAATAAAAAAAACCGGCGCGACGCGACACGAGCTCCGCCATAAAAAGGGAGGTTCGCGTTTCACCGGCTAATTAATGCCCGATGATATTCAACCTTGATAAATTGCCACCACCCCCCCCCCATCCCTCTCTTTCCCTCGGCCACATTGTTATCCTCCGTGGAAAAATGTAGGGCGACGCGGGGAGACGGAATGGTGGTTCATTTTTTGTCGAAATATTTAACAAGCTGCAAGGTTGTTTTATATGGAAATAACTTTGGTAATTACGATAATAATCGAGGAGCATTTCCCGGGGAAAATGAGTTTCGGAGAGTTTATGAAATTCTGAATTATATTTAATCAACCGATATACCGTGTAGCGTGGTTTAGAATTTTTATTTTATATATATATATGTATATATATATATATGTATTGAAAGTATATTTTGAAAGAATAGATAGGATACAGTGTGTAGAGAGAGAGAGAGAGGGGGGGAGAAAAATCAAAGAGAATCGGTATAGAGATAAATGGAAGGTTTTTGTATCGAATCATATTTTCGAAGCGTGACAAACACTGGGAAAACTGACGATCCATGCGGAATGACCGGGCCGAGATAACGAACCGGATAAGCTTTTGGCCGCTCAAATATCGCAAAGTTTAATTAACCTATTTGTCGGGCAACAAAAGCGTTATTATTAGTGTCGAACGCGTGTTGCCCACCACTTTTTCCAATTGCGGAGAGGGGAGGGGAAAAAAAAAAAATTGACGCGTATCGAATTAACGTTCGATCAAGTTTGGCCGGTTGAAAATGTTAACGTGAATCCTAGGATAAAATATATATATATATATACAATATTGTTTCACTTTTGAAAAGAGTTCTATACGAATCCTGTATTATTGGCTTTGAAAACGATTTTACCTTGATTTCATATCGATTCCGTATTGGCTCCTCTATCGGTTATGAAACGATTCTATATTGCCTTTATATTGATTCCGAAACAGTTGTTTATCGGTTCTACACTCGATTTATATAAATTCTAGAAGCGATTCTGTATCGGCTCTACTAGTGCTTCTTCCCCATATTTATTCCATTCTTCTTGCATTATATTTTATACGTAGATTGTTCAGAATAACCACTCGTGAGGAAGTGTCATTAGAGAGACATCTTCAAAAACAATCTCTGATGAATTCAGGATCATTTTGAATTTTCCAAAAATCAATAATCAATTAACATCACCATATTTATTTCATTTTATACATCCACAGATTTTCCATAATAACTATGAGAAAGTATCGTTCAACAGCAATCTCTGATACATCTTGAATTTTCCAAAAATCAATAATCAATTGGATTAACATCACCATATTTATTTCATTTTATTCATAGATTTTCATAATAATCATTCATAAGAAAATATCGTTCAATCAATCTTTGATACATCTTTAATAATTTCCAAAAATCTTTGATACATCTTGAATTTTCCAAAAATCAATAATCAATTGGATTAACATAACTATATTTATTTCATTTTATTACATTTCATTATATCCATAGATTTTCATAGTAAGCATTCGTGAAAAAGTATCGTTCAACAGCAATCTCTGATGCATCTTGAATTTTCCAAAAATTAATAATCAATTGGATTAATATTATTTATTCTATCATTCTTACATTTCTATATTCTATATTCTATATTTTTATATATACTATACGTTCACAGATTTCTCAGAATAACGCGATCATCTTGAATTTAAAAAGAAAAAAAAAAAAAAAAAGGAAAATTAATAATCAATTGGATCAACATTACCATATAAATCGAGCAATCCAATTTAAGAAATCAAAGTCAGTGGAACGAGTAAACGAAAGGGTGGCCGGTCGGCGCGAAAGAAGGAAGAGATGAGGTCTGGTTACGGCCTGGTTATCCTCGGAGGACGAAGGGTACAGTGATTTAACCGAGGAAAGGTTTGCTCCCTTGGTTTACAAGCCGTTTCCCTATATCGAGCTGAATCTAGTTAGAATTTATGCAGCCAGGTCAGCCGAAAGTGGTCGATGCATATGCATCGAATGTAACGCGTTTGCTTAGATTCCGGGCTTCTGATCGTGGTTGCGGCCTTTCACCAGTTTGCAATTCCTCTAACGATAACAATTTCGAACCTGACCCTAGGATCTTACGAGTTTCCCCCCCTCCCCCTCTGCCGTCTAAGCGGCCTCTTCCTCCTTTGTCTTCCAATCCTTTCATCATACCCTTAATGACCGTCGATTAATTGATTCCCTCCTTCCTTCATCCTTCGATTGGTGCAAGCCTCGAATACAAGTTACCAGTTCAGAAACGTTCGGTTGAACGAAGCTAAAGTTCTAGAAGAATTTTATTTCGAGAGTCGATTCTCTCTCTGTCGATCGAAATTTTCAGATTTTTACTTCGTCACGAATTAACACGAATTAATCTCAAATTCTCCTCTATTTTACCGTTGTAAATTAATTTTTATAGTTATATTTTTTTTTTTGCCAATTTCTGGCGAAAATTTTATTTGCACGTCCTCAAAGAGGACGTTGGAAAATATAGTTGATAGATTAAAAAAAAAAAAAAAAAAAAATTCACTTTCCATCAAAGACGAAACACTAATTATAAAATATTGGAAAAATTTCATTCGTGGATCCTTCGATCAAGCATGGTTAATACGCGACTTCCTCGTCGGTGTAATAGAAGAGTAAATAAAAATATATATAAAAAAAAAAATATCTCTTTTCATTCGATTTTAATATAAAAATATTCCATTTATTCGGGAACACGATTGCGATACATAGACTCGAATAAAATTAGAGGATTAAGTTGCGCCGTCATGGGAAACAACAATTTTCCCTGTTATTAAAAATTACATGTGCAAATCCGTTGTGTGAAAATATCGAAATATGTGGCACGTTCGTGTAAATTAGCCGCTACGTCGTTATTCGACTTTTTTTTTTTTTTTTTTTTGAAACATTCATCGTTCGTTCCTCCGCGCCCAACCTTTCTTCCATCCCACCACCGATGTTCCGATAATACGAGAACAACTTGTTGGAACAACCCTGTTGGACGAAAATCCATTACGACGCCGCATATCGATGCCGATAAACGGATCGAATCGTTATTTATGCAAATGCGATAATTGCACGCGGCTGAGGGAGGTGACGATGTATCCTCCTCCGCCCTTCTTTTCCCCCCTCCCTCCTCTTGCAAAGCTCGAGACCGTTCATTCGTTCAACCGATATTTAACCTTACAATTAGCGCTAATGAATGGAATACACGCGGAGTCGTGTCGAGCATTATGCATTATGTTCGATAATTTTCGTACTTGTTTCACAAAAGGTATAGAATAATACACGATTCGTCGAACAGAAGATTCGCAATTGTTGAATTCTCCTCTTTGTTTAACCTTTGCAAAGTTATTATTGTAAAAACAAGAGTCTCTTCTTTTCTTCTTCTTCTTCTTCTTCTTCTCTGTGCACGCAATAGTTATAGCGAGAGAAAGGATAATAATAAAGGAAGAGAGACAGAGAGAGAGAGAGAGAGTGGATTTAATTATGCAAACGTTATAACGTGTTTTTCATATCAAAGAAACTTTCTTCCATTGTAAAGCACGGTTCACAGTTAGTTTTCGTCAGACTGGTTGAAGAAAGAGAGAGAGAGAGAGGGTCAAGGATCGAGCCTCCCCCAACGTTTACCAGGCGAACCCGCTCAAGAAATTGTTCCCTATCCCTTGATCTCCTAAGAGTTTATCCTATCGTCGCTTCCTGCGAGATCTCGCCTCGCTCGCTCGTCCATCGGTTTCGCGATTTATCGATTCCTTTTTCCACCGTGCTTCTGTTTCCGCCGAGTTTATGGTAATTTTCAATGTGTTCCATCCGAGGCCTTCGTCGATACGACGAGGAGGAGGAGACGAGTCGCCAAGGGAGGGAAAAGAAGAAGGATCCAGGGAATAAATCTCCCTTCCTCCCTCTCTCCTCTCTCTCTCTCTCTCTCTTTTCCCTTATTTTTCCGCCCTCCTTTTTATCCTTCGTTTACGGAACTGTAACGATCGGTGGAACGACGAGGACGACGACGACGACGACAATGCGTTCAAAAGCGGACGGTGAAAAAAGAAGAAAGAGAAAAAAAATAACGAAAGATCGTTCACGGTTCGTGTATTTTCCCCGATAATAATCGCGAGAGAGAAAGGGAGAAAAAAGGAGAGAGAGAGAGAGAGAGAGGGAGAATTGAGAAAAAGTGCATACGCGGCTTATCGTTCCTTTCCATCGTTCGTTGTTGTACAGGATATGGGCACGAGCCCCGATCGAATATTTTGTGTCGCGAGGCATTTATTTATTTCGCGGCAATGGATCATAAATCACACGAGTGTGCGTGTCTTTTGTGCCAAATCTCTTTATCCTTTAGCAATGACCTTCGTCCCCTCCTCTTCTCCAATATAATACACGGCTATGCATTTTCCGGGCGTTTCGAGCCGATCGATTGGATGTAGGGCTTCGAGGGTTCCTCGTCGTTGTCATTTCGATACGATATTTAACCCTTTGCGCTCCAATGGTGATTTTTACTCGCCACTTGAGTTAATGCCGTAATTCCAGTACCACTGGGATCGATGCGGCAACAATATTTATTTATGTTTGATTTTTTTAGAATATCGCTTCATAAATAGGTGAAATAGATGTTAAGTGGATTCGACGACACGTTACGCTCGTCGTTGTTTGAATTGAAAAGAATTTAATCCTTTGCGCTCCAACGGTGGCTCTCGGTCACCGCTTGAATTAATGCCGTGAACTCCACCGGTCACTCTCCGCCACCACTGGGATTGATGCGGCAATTTGAACGGCGAGAATATTTATTTATGTTTGACTTTTTTACAATATCGCTTCATAAACAGGTTCCTAAGCTCTTTACGTGTAATCTTATGAGGTGTAGAATAATATATTGTTGAATGGGTAGATTTTTTATCTCGAATTAGACAGTGATCGTGAGTCGAACGACATGTTCGGTCGTGGGAATAGAGATATTATTTTCAAAGTTTTTTGAGATTTGTAAGCGTGGAACACGGTAATGAAATTAGTTGAAGCGAAGATGAGTTTGATTTTTCGTTATCGAATGACAAAATTACTTTTAT
Organism: Apis laboriosa; assembly: GCF_014066325.1. NCBI lineage: Eukaryota > Metazoa > Arthropoda > Insecta > Hymenoptera > Apidae > Apis > Apis laboriosa. The sequence continues at coordinate 1,795,112 of NW_025222452.1, forward strand.
TCGTAAAGAAATTAACGATAGAGAAAGCAACGATTAACATAGAGATGAAATAAGAAGACGAAAAATAAGAATAATAGATAGCGAATGTGTAAGCAATCAAGTGAAGATAGAAGACACAGAAAATTCCAAATGGATAATATGCATAAAATCGAAAAATATATTGCGAAAAATACAATTTGTAGGATCGCAAGTATTTTCGAATATAAATGAACCGTTAGATTTTTTTAAACTATTTTTTATCGATGAACTTATTAATGAAATAGCGAAACAAATAATTATGCGATAAAAAAGTTAGAAGGAAAAGTACTATTGCTCTACTTGCCCCGACAAACCGAGGATGCATCTCGATAAAATATCACACAAAACAACGATATAAATTTTAATATTCGATAAATTTTGTTTCTTTATACGCAAAGACACACAAGATATTAAAATATAAAAATTTTATGCGTTAATTTGTGCGCGAAATCATTATAAATTAGCTGTAAGAAATTCCATCGAACGCGCGGGTTCGAGTCTGGAGTTGCTGGCTTCGACTCGAGCGAAACAGGCCTCGAGTGCGAAGGGTTAATAAATCCGTGTGTAAGCGACACTTACGACACTTCTCGCGAAAATCAGTTTCGAGGTAGGCTTGATCGAAACTTGATCGCAGTTGTATCGCGTGATTTTAATTCGTGAACAGAGATGAGGAGGGATTGGACGAGGTCGAGTCGTAATTTTCGTGCCACGGTTTTTCGACAATGGGACGAAACTCTCGGTTTTCGATAAATGGGAGAGATGTATTTTGCGAATATTCGTTATATTCGCGTGTAATAATAAAACGGGCTGTCGGTGATGGAGATATTCATAACGGCGCAAGGTTCTCCTTGCGGGGGATAAATAGGGTCGCATTGATGTTAATTAGAGCAACGAAACAAGTGCAACGACTATGGCCTGTTCCACTGTTTCCGCTGGAAATAAGAGATAAAAAAAAAAAAAAAGAACGTGGTAAAACGAAACCGGGGAAGCTGGATCCTTCTTCCGTGTTGTTAGAAATTTAAGGATCGAATCGATCGCTCGAAATAGAGAAAGCTATTTATTCGATTCGTATCGTATCTTTAATTAGCGAGTGAGAATAATTGATGAAAGAATTTTATATTCGAGAGTAATCGAGGCGTTGGAGAAAAGAAGAAAGAGACAAATTAGAGAGAAAAATAAAGAGAATCGTTGACGATTGAAACAAAATTGGCCATCTTTCCAAAAAAAAAAAAAAAAAAATCGAGAGAGCAGAAATTAATTATCCGGTGACAATTTCTACGATCGTTTGGACCAAAAATTGTTGGGAAAAATATTTTCTAAACCTTGTAAAGAGTTTAACGTTACAAAGGGACGACGTGGCCACGGATCCTTTGTCCCTCTTCTGAACCCTTACTCCCCTCTCGGTTTCTCCCTTCTATTTTTACATCCTCGAGTAACAAGCGTCGAGATTAATTCAATATTCCGACCCCATTCCTCGATTCTTCGAACGAAATGTCGACGAAATATCTCTCTCTTTTTCTCTCATCTTCCTAACACGCGTCTTGTTTACGAGAAACTTGTCGCGAAGTATTCCATCTCGAGACGTACGAATTAATTACAAGCCTTCTAATTGGAGGAGCGGCGAAACACCCACCAAGAAACGTGATAACGTTAACCGGCGCGGCGAGATTCCTCCTTCCTCCTCCTCCTCCTCCGGGAGGAGAGGCCGAGATCCCGATTACAGATATCAAGCCTACCATACCGATCGATTATCTACGCGCCACTACTAATTTTCGACTAAAGTTTATTCCTCCCCCTGCTTTTCCATCGGTGTCGAAATTAACCAGATACACGAAGGTAGAATTACCAAAAACCGGGGAGGGGAGGGGGAAAGAGGGAGGATTCCGATTCCCCGTCGAAGGGATTCCGATTAGCGCTTGTCAACACGGTTTAAAGTGGCATTTTCGCTGGGCCCAGCTTCAATTTCGTCGAGAGCATCGCGATAAAATTCGCGCTCGATTTCGATCCACCACGAGCCTTCTTATCGCCACCGCTCCTCCGATTCTTGCGCTTCTCGCTCCTCCCTGCCTTCGCTTCCCTTTCTTCCTTTCTTCTTCGGTTTCCTCGGTTTATCGTTATCGGTGGAAATGGAAATTCGATAATTTTGTTTTTCTTTTCTTTTTTCTTTTTCTTTTCGAAAATTGCGCTCTCTTGCTTTCTCTTCGTAAAGAGTAGTAAAGGAAAGTTTTTTAACACTATCGTTTCTGGGATTGGCGAGAGAGGGAGGGGTGATCTGTTGCGTCGCATAACCACAAAAAAAAAAGTTTTTTGGAATTAACAGAGGAGGAGGGAATGCGAGTAATGGTCACTTTTCAACCTTTGAAATGTTAGTCTTGGTCGATGGTTTGCGAGCCTTTTTAACGCTCGATAGCCAAGCGATATAAATTCGATACTTTCGAAGAATCATTAGAGACCACTTGAATAATGGCACCAAACCTCTGACCTGGAAATATCTGGCGACTCTTCCGAAGAAATTCGAAGACCTCGCGTTTCTAATATTAGTTCCGAGTATTATTGTCCACGTTCTCTTTAGAAGAAAGAGTTTAGGATATATAGAGCGATATTTTCCAAAGCATTTCTTGATTGATAAGTCGTTTTTGGTAATGGTCGATCGAGAAGTCGAGGATTAGATGAAAAGAGAGAGATTCAAAAGTCGATAGGATGAAGTATCAAAGGATATATAAGAATCAATAAGAAAGAATATATTTATGTATTAGTATCACATTTGTAGGTCGAAAGAAAAACGATACTATTTCGAAATTATAATCTTTATTCGATCAAAATACGAGCCATCGATTTTAATCACTCTTCCAAATTCCAACTGACATATTTCATTTTTAAAACTTCATGGTTTTAGCACGAAGAAATTCTTCGAACGAAATATTCGATTACAGCTTCTCGAATATTTTATTTTTAAAAAACAAATGGCGAAACAACTGAAAATATTTGGTGATGAATGTAATAAGATGAATGTATGCAGAAGTCCACGTCTGTCGACTAACGCGATTGTTTCTTAATTTCTTGCCAGCAAGATGCTGTATCTCCTTGTTTCAATCACCATAACTTTTTTTCAGTCGACGATGATTTCGCCATTTGTTTAGGATTTTCATTAGCATCCAATCATTGTCCAACATCCTGTATACAACATTCTATCCGTTTCTCATCACAGGTATAATTCTGTTCAAAAATGGACTTGTACCGTTTATGAGCACCATTTCCATCACTTTAACCCATTGCTCTCGAATATCTGAAAATTATCATTGGATGCTTGTTAGTGGATTAGCTTCCACCTTGTCTTTCGATTTATCTCTGCTTAATATGGATTTCGGTCATTTTCAAGATTTCCATTTCCAGATCTGAATTTTTGAAACCACCATCGAACGATCCTCTCGTCGATAGAATCTTCTTCGAAAAGCTAACCTAATATTTCGATATGCTTCACTGTGGCCCAGTTTAAACTCGCACAGGAATAATATTCTCGATAACATAGTTAAACTAATACAAAAAAGAATTTATTACACAAATGTAAACAAAATGTTATACAAATCGCAGTTTATTCTAAAATTGGTAATTCATGTGATACAACCTAACGTATACATATATATTATACGCATCCTTTGTTCTACTATCGCGCGACACCCAGTGATTTCATAATCAAAATTCGAGCCTTATACATTGTTACATAAACCGACCATAGTTCGAAACAGCAATAATGATAATAGTTGGAAATAACAATAATGATACGATTCATCAAAGGAAATATCACAGCCGGCGAAAAAAATGCCGCATCCATTTCAGGACGCGTCATCGGGACGCGTGATTACCCGTTGGATTAGCGCGCATCGAATATTCAGCGCGTCAAATATCAAGAAGATTAACCGTATAGATGTACGTACGCATACGTATTACCTTAATAAAACGGATGCACGTAGCGGGTGTAATTATTCGGGATAATCGGCTCGTCTCGTTCCCGAATGAGCGCAAACACGCGGATTACAGGTAATCGGGAATGTTGGTGGTCGGTGAATTATATCGTAATCACGCGATATCGCGATCTTTGGGCGGAAATCCTCAAGGATTTCGAAACTATACCGGAAGAATTACAACCTTCGTTCTTTCCATATATATATATATCTGTTGCTCTGTCGATTTACGTAGTTTCGATCGAAACGTTTCGTTGCAAATTTCACGGGAATCACACGGGAATGGATTAATAATTCGTTACATAATATCCGATGAAATTGTACTCGCAAATTGTTATTTCGTCTGTTATCTGTGGATTTATTTTTGCTCGTCGCGATAGATGGAATAAGATAAAGATGCGAATAGAATTATATATATCGGACATCTTGTTGAATATATCGGCTAATACGTGAACGTTAAATTGGTTGATGCGACGTTCTGTGCAATCAGATTAATATTAGTATAATTTTATAATTTTCTACGCGTCACAGGCAATGTGCATTTATTACATATCAACAATAACGTGATTATAATCCGTAATAATAGCGAATATTATTAATAAACGTGTACAAATGGACAAATTGTACGGATTGGAGATTAATTCTCTCTTTTTTCCCCCATCGCATCGACTGTTCGTCGCAATTGCGAACGAGACGATCCATTCGAACGATAGTCAAGATCATCGGATATTTTCTTTCTCAATTTTGACTATTTCGAAGCTGATAATAATTGTACTTAATAATAATAATAATAATAATTATTATTATTACTTATATTAAATTCTCACGCAGAAACGTCGATTTTACCACGAGTATCCACGGACGTAGGATACTCTTCCGCTAACCAGCGGCGCTCGATTATTAATTGCGACTCGCATCACGTAACGATGACGTGTAACGCGAGAGGTATCGCTGTACTCACGGTCCGTTAGAAGCACGAGCGTCAAATCGAATTTGGTTCGCAATGGCGTTCCCGTACGCGGTAATAACCTTTGAAATTGCATCAACCCTTTGTCACCGGCTTCCAACAAACATTTCATCGGCTACGGTGAGTAATTATGTAATCGTCCAACGTCCATTATCCTCGTCGTATTTTTCCCTCCTCTCCTTTCTTCTTTGTGGTGATTAAAAACGAAGTGAGAACGAGAGAGAGAGTGAGAGACAAAAGGAAGATTTAGACAAATTTTCTTCCATTTCGATCGAACGATTATCGAGATGCTCTTTGTGCCGAATATCGCGTCGAATTAGCGAGCGAAGCATCCCGGGATTCGTATACAAAGCACGATGCGCATTAGCACGCTTCGTTGTTTCAATTCTCCATACCCGAACGAAGAAACTCTCTCTCTCTCTCTCTCTCTTGATAAATCCGATAAATTCTAACGAGAATTTTTCTCCTCTCCCCCTCCTCGCTATTTGCATATATCGGATCCCTCGTTAACAACGAGAGTTTTTCTTTCTTTCTCCACGCGTGTTCGAGTAAGTGGGAACGACAAGCCTCGAAAGATCCTACTCCTACTCCCATTTTCCATTTCATTTTCAATTTTATTCGAGAGAATAGCAGGCAGAGAAAAGCGGAGGAAGAAAGAAAGAAAGAGAGAAAGAAAGAAGGAAGGGAAAAAAAGAGAAACGCAATAGTTAAGGGAAACATTTATGAATACGGTGGAAAAACGAAGCCGGGATCGAGGAGATAAAGGGAGTAAAAGGGAACTGGTTCCCTCTGCCACGATAAACGGAAGGATCGTTGGAACGAAGAATGGGAAGATTTACAATTGCCCTTCCTCTCCCCTCCCTGTCGCGTCTTAATTCCGTCTTATTTTAGAGCGGGGAGGAGGGAGGCTACGGAGGGTACATCTTTTATTTTTCCCCGCGTAAATCACGCGACAGCCGCCGCTTTGCGATTCGCAGGAGGGGGGGGGGGAGGGAGGGAGAGAAGAAGAAGGAGGGGAGGAGAGAAAGGTAAGGGAGAAAATCGGTGGACAGATAAGGGTGGAAGTATGTGTCAAGTGTAGGGGTGAAAAAGGGCTGGCGGATGGCGAGAAAGAGAGTCGAGGAGAGGGGACAGAAGGGGAGAGATTTGCATATCTCGCGAACGGAATAATCGATGCCACTTAACGTGCCTTCTCCTCTGCGCTCTATGGACACGGTGTAAAGAGAGAGAGAGAGAGAGAGAGAGAGAGAGAGAGAGAGAGAGAGAGAGAGAAGGAAAGGTACAGGTAGAGAAGCGCGTTGAAGTCGAAGTGGCGGAAGAATCGGGCAGAGTTGGACGTTGGAGAGGAGGGCTGCATGCGAGACAAGAATAGCGGGGATACCGGTTCGTGGCGGGGGAGGGGAGGGAGGGGGAGGAGGGAAAGTCTGCTCGCTTCGATGGCTTGATTTTGCGCAGACACCGATTCGATTATCTTTCTACGAGCATTTTGCGCGCCACTCTTGCGTACGTGTGCTATATCGGCAAAAATTGTTTGCCAAGCTACGATCGATTTTAACGCTTCGTATCCCCAACGTGATACGTGCCGCGTCACGTTGTTTCGTTTCGGCTATCGATAGACTTGCCGTGATCCACTCGAACGTCGCCCACGTGTTTACGATGCTTTTTTTTCCTTTTATTCTATATCGTTGCAAACTGGTTTCGGGATCGTTGCTCGATTAATAACGCGACGGATGAAGCGTTATTACGTACGACGAAAATCGACGAGCGAGAGAAATTTCAATTCCTTTTTGACAAGCCTTTTTTTTCGATCGGAAGAAACCTAGAGAACCTAGAGATCTGTAAAATTGATAGATCTTTTAAAATTTGGAATAATGTTTTGACTGATTTCAGGATCGTTGCTCGATTAATAACGCGACGGATGAAGCGTCGTACGAAACCATTTGAAAATTGACGAACGAAAGGAATTCCTTTTTTTTTGATCGGAAGAAACCTAAAGAACGAGATCTGTAAAATTTGGAATAACGTTTCGACTGATTTTAGAATCGTTGCTCGATTAATAACGCGACGGATGAAACGTTGTACGAAACTACTCGAAAATCGACGAACAAGAGGAATTCCAATTCCTTTTTTTTCGAAAGAAATCTAAAGAACGAGATCTGTAAAATTTGGAATAACGTTTCGACTGATTTCAGGATCGTTGCTCGATTAATAACGCGATGAAGCGTCATACAAAATCATTCGAAAATTGACGAACGAGAGGAATTCCGTTTTTCCAATTCCTTTTTTCCGACTCGATCGGAAGAAGCCTAGAGAACGAGATCTGTAAAATTTGGAATAAACGTTTCGAACAAGCGGAGTAGGAGAGATGGATAAGTGGTTACATCGAAATGGAGCGACAGAGATAAAAGTAGATAGAATTACAAAGTATAATATCATTCCTATTATTTGATTCGATGGATCATCTAGAAATCTAGAAGAAGAGAAATTTCGAGGTAATTTTGATAATATTATTTCACTCTACTCGATCGACATCGTTTCTCCTTCGTTTATCTTCGAAACGTTTAAACGCGAGTCGAAGATAATTCTTTTTCTTTTTTTCTTTTTTGCTAAAATCGAGAAATTATATATATATATGTATGTAAGTTTCCGTTATTGTGTCACACACGAGATGGTAAAAATAAAGATTAATCGGAAGGGGGCCGTTGGCAATTTAAACCGATTTCGCACTCGTTCGGCTGATATACACATAATATTACAAATTACGTCGCAAACGTTAATTGAATACCGTGATAAATTATTTAATAATACGTAATCAGATTTCGTTTGTAGCGCGAGAGGCGATAGCGCGATGGCGTGGATGGCTGCCCCCGCTGAAATTTGTTTTCATCGTAATTACGGGATAGATTTAATCTGACTACGGGATTAATCTTCTTTTCGAGCCGGCATGAAAATGCAACAGGCGTTTCGTAGGACCGTACCGAATAATTCGATGAAATTAATTTCACGTATTTCAATGGAAATTTGTTATTGCTCTATATACGGTTTATCGATGCCGCCCCGACACAACAACGCGCCCATTTCCATGTATTTTCGTACCACTAATCATTATCTTTTATTTCGCATACAGTGTGTGTATAAATTTTTTCGTTCGAGATCGAATCGCGAGAGATAAAAATAAATATCGAGAAAATAGAAAAAAAAAAAATAATACGACCGCGTGTACAATTTTTGATCGGGATTGAATTAAGAAAAGTGAAAAGTTATTTATAGATGCACGCCTCGGATATTTTATTTATTTCAGAACAGAACTGGTTTTCGAGTCTTTTTTTCGTATATAGAAAATCGTTCCCCGTCGATTCGTTCGACAGGGAATGATTGAAAAAAACGTAAAAAAAAAAAAAGAAAGAAAAAAAAAGAGAGAAGAAATAAATAAATAGATAAACGCATATTGTGAATTTTTCAATCTAAACCCGTCAAGATGGGCGGGCCTTCCCTTCGATATTCAATTTCGAATATAAAAATCTGTTGTTTTACGGATGAGAATGGAAAAAGAGTTTGTTTACGAGGGAGGGCATGATCGATGGATGGCTGGGTGTTCTTCGATAAACTTTGCGCCATCTATCTGAAAATTGAGCCGGCGTACAAAGTGACAATAAACCTTTGAATATATATATATATATATATATAAAACAATTTCGATTTTACAACGCGTTTGCAAATGCAAACAGATCGATTATCCATTCATTCTTATTATACCTCTCGAGTTCATCTCGAGATTGCACGAATTGAAATTTCCTATTCATTTTTAATCGTGATTCGTCCATAATCTGTGATACCGATTACCAGACGTAAAATTATTCCAATTCCAATATTTATATAAATAACAATCGCCAAGATATTTCTGATTGCCAATCCGGCAATCGAGGCGACGATTTTATTATTTCGAAGAAAAGTATTATCGATAAAAATCGCTATCGATTAAATCTCTTCTCTTTTATTTTTTAATACAGCAAGCTGAATCTAACGCATATAATGCCGCGATATAAGAGATCAAATTGCATCCCCCTTCCTCGGCAGATCAAATTTTATTTTCCTATCTTCGAATCGATCCTTCGAATAAAATACGAATATACGTTAACCTCGGCTGTTACGTATCGTGAGAATATATACATCGAGAGAAATAACGCGGATGAAATATTTCGCTTTCGTCCCTTCTCCTCCCTCCCTCCCTCCCTCCCTCCGTTATGTTTACAATAATAAATATTACCGCCGTAATATACGCGCAGCGACGAATTGGGCGTTGACGAAAGTTCGGTTTCCGCGCCCCTTACTCGAGGATGATCGTGGATACGATCGCAATAATGGGGGAGGGGTTTTCACGAATCGAAGCGATTGAGGGTTGACGATTCGATCGAGGGTTAATAAGAAATCCTAATAAAAGGAGAGAAGGCAAAGGAACTCGAGAAGTGTAACGTAAAATTTAACGACGAACGGACCGATGGTATCTTCTTTTATTTTTCTTTTTCCCCCCCTCCGAGTAAACTAATATATGTATCCGGAAAGCACGGGTCGAGTCCCGTGACCGAGCGGAAATCTCCTCTTCTTGGCGAAGATCTGAAGATCTGGATTTCCGTACGTAGTTAAATCTTTCAAAGACGTTTGCTTACGAGGAATGTTGGAAAGGAGGGAAATTCCTACCCCGTGTTTAACGGGGAAAATGGAATGAAAACAAACGCTATAGATATTTCAGTTTCCCGGGGATGTAATAATACTAGTTCCGTCGCAAAAGTATTTCACGAAATTATAAAACTCGAAACGGAAACAGACAGGGGGAAGATAGGGGTGGCACCGTTACGACAACGTTCAGATGGCCGAAAGTTAAAAGTTTCCATTTTAAATCCATTGTTTCTCTCTCTCTCTCTCGATCTCGTTGCAATTATGCACCATCCTTTGGATCAACGTTTTCGAATCTTTTTATCTCTAGGAAAACAGCAGCAGCATTATCGGTCTCGGCTCGTATTCCTCCGATTCGATCCGCCTGGATCGAACACTGTTGTGCTTTCCGTGTAAAATCCTTCCAAGGATTTCTTATCCTGGCTTACTGCCTTTTCCCCCCCCCTTTTTCTTCTGTTTTTTTTATATCCGAATCTTCCTCACGATCTTACGCGTCCCTTTTTAAAATCCTCGGGGACCGCGAGAAAGCGATATATCCTCCTATAATATTCCCACGATTTTTCCCCTTGTTTTCGAGCAACACGATTTCCCCTGCAAAACGTTCTCATCCCGCACGGGCAATTCTTCTTGCAACTTCGTTTTATCGAAGTTCTTTGACGGATGCCACGATGGGAAATGTCACGATAATAGTCTTTGCGCAACTGGGAATTTTATCTGGAAGGAGGGGGGGGGGAGGGGGGAAGGATTTCACGGAAGAAAGGATATCTTTTAACCGATCTTTCGCAGAATTAATCGCTTCCTAACGATGGAACGTCGAGGAACGTCGATGGGAATTTGCCAATTTATACTTTTGTCGTTGACGTTGATCGAGGTTCCGCTCGACTCGTTGGATCATTCGATCGGATTTAATTCACCGCGTTGATAAGTTACAATCGTGATTTAAACGTTTTTGCCAACACTTGCGAACGCGATAAGGAAGGGGATATCTCGCGGATGGAAAATTTTTTCAAAATTGTATATCGGGGAAATATCGTGGAAATATCGGGGAAAAGAGAAAGTATGTTGTTGCAAATTGTGCGTGAAACGAGGATGCCGAATAGTTGTCGAATATTTTTTAAAAATATTTTTATATTCGTTTCGAAAGAGTATCAAGTACGAAGCGGGGGCGAAATGTAGAAATCTCGGACGAGGATGGTGATTCGAATATTATTGTTATGCATTTGACAGGGCACACCAATTGCTCATTAACGATATATCAGGTATATGATATGTACGTGTCGCTTAATCGAAATTGGTCGGAGGCAAAGGTGTTCAAATATTCATAAATTGGCAAACGTATATATATATATTATATATATATATATAATTTTTAATTGATTTGAATCCGCGAGCTATTGTTGAGCAGAAATTGTACGATTAAATATAAATCGTCTATTTATTGTTATGAATTGATTACTTTCCATCCATAATTTCCAAAGGTAGAAATTTCTATTTAATATCGTTTCGTTGTACCGTATTTATTTATTTGTTTATTTATTTATTTTCCCCCGCGAATACGGAAATACGGTTTTTGCATTTTTACATACGATGCGAAACGCATTGTACAATGCTTATATTTGGAAAAAAGGAAAATTAATTATTTAAGCGAGCAAAGTTGAAAAACAAGGAGAGATTCGGATCGAAAGTTTAATTGGAACGAGAGAACTCGGTTTGGAAATTGAAAAAACTGAATATAAAAAAAAAAAAAAAAAAAGACGAAAAGAGTGAAATATTTGAAACTCTCGTATTCGCAACATCTGACAAAATTTATCCCTTGCAATTGTAATCGGTCTATAATTTTCAAATCGATATGTCGTGCAAAATTAACGGACCCCCTCTATTCAATACTAATCGCGTAGTATCAATAATTTCAATTACAAATGATAAATAAATTTGATGTACACATATTGTATATTAAATAAAAGCATCAATAAGGTTAATGAACAAACAATATTATCGAATGGTAAATTAATAGAATAACGGTAACCAATAGTGTACGTAAACAAATAAATTAAATAGAAACGCAATAATACACGAGACAACAAAATTGGAATGAAACGGAGTGACATCGAATTAATTACGATTATTTTTCTTCATCAAAGCTTATAATAAGCGTTTATTATAGATTTCTATAAAAAAAAAAAAAAAA
>NW_025222452.1:1806985-1848099 GCF_014066325.1 Apis laboriosa
ATATATATATATATATATATATATATATAGGTCGATATAAAAGTATCTTTTCACGATAAAAGATCTTTTCATGCTTACGTCATTCTTCTGCACGAGAAAATTTGAACCGTCTACGGAAATATTTACACGTGTCTCGGCACGTGACTATTAACTTTTTCGCATACTCGAATCTCTTGGAGTTTTTCTTGGATAAATCTTTCTTGACAAAGTATAAGCGAGAACGCGGTGTCGAAGTCAAACTCGTCTTCTCGAACGAGAATCGATGGAAACGCGTTATAGTAATTCTGTTCCATCCATGTACCAGAAAAGTATTCGAGAGATACATAAATATGTATACGCCATCAATTTTCTTAATCTTTTCTTGAACCCCTCATTTTATAATTTTTCACATTTCTCTCTCGTAGTTAAAAATCATTTGATAGACCTATTCTACTCTGCGTCTGACCGCAGCTACATTGTTCCACTTACTCATTCGTGTTATTCTTATTCTACTTACTCAACTGTTTCAAAAACTAAGGACTTTTTTTCTTTGTCTCTTCTTTCTTTCCATATCATCCTATAGTGATATTATATATACTATAGTGATATTATATATACTATATCATATACTATAGGATCACTATCCTATAGTGATCGTTCTATGATTTGCAAAATAAAAGATATAGGAACAACAAAGATAATTAATATTCGCTTTGCAACAACAATATTTGCATTATTATTCTAATCTTATATATTTTCTTCCTCCATCTCGCACATACACACAGGTCATAAAGTTTACTCTCTCCCTCTCTCGCTGATAAAACACGGATATTTGGAGAGGAATGTCGTATCTCTTTTCGTGTTTATCGTTTTACGCGCCATCCCGTTTCGCGATACCCGAAACGTCGAGCATCGAAGAAGAATAGGAATTGACGGTATTCTCGATACACACCCCGACGTGATACACACATTTTCAAAGTTTCCAAAGTTACCACACGAGGGAGAGAATTGGAAGGGGAATGGGAAACGTGCTTCTTCGCGCCTGCATTTTTCTTCTCCTTCCTCTCGATCGATTTTCTTCGAGGGCAGTGTCTCGGTGAAATTTGATCCCCTAAGCTAACTGGCCATCATCAAAGGTATGCATTAGCGCTTAAAGGCAAATTGCGATATCGCTACTCTTCCCTATCCTGCGGCTTGTGTCTATTACGGCAGATGTTGCGGTCGAAGAACCAGCACCGCGGTCCGACCGCAGGATTCGAGACGCGATTAACTCGCGATTTTTCTGCTATTTCAACCCTGCCTGCTTGCCTGGCTTTCGTTATCCCTATCTGTGGGCAAAAATTTCCACAGAATCTCCAACTTCGTTAATGTTCTTTGTATCAATACATGCATATAATAATGGAGGAGGAATATTAGCTCCGTATTGGTTTCGAAATCGAGAGAAAAATTTAATCCAATCTAATCCGTTGATACAATACCTCTCACAATCTACGTCTCCGACTCCATATTTTCCGTTTAACGCTTTGCTCGCTTGGTCTCCCGTTGCCTCAACAGACAGTCGTAACTGGTATAGAGGCTAATCTACTTACTCCCGTGGCGCAACAGTCGTTTCTACAATTTCTTCTTTTTGGCAATATTTTTTTTTCTCGCCGCTTTTCCTACTACTTTTTCATTGCCCTAACACGATAAAGCAAATAATAGATTACAGCGCTCTCGGTTATAGCGTCGTACTCGAGTCTGAAAACACACCAGGTCCCCTGACAAACGACGTCTAATTTTTTAACCCCTCGTTGTTCGTCCTCCGAAAAAGAAAAAGAAAAAAAAGAAGAAGAAGAAGAGGAAAAAAAGTAAAGAAGAAATAAAGGAGGGAGAGAGAGAGAGAGAATCGAATATGGTAAGGTGAGATAAATTTCGAAACCCGGCTAGTGTAATTGGACGGTAACGTGTCCGATTAAATTTTACGCCCAGCTATATCACGTTATGCACGACCTACGTCCATCCAATTCTACCGTGTCGATTCCATTTGTTCCATATCACCCGTCATTTCGCACTCGTCTCTGTATCGCGTTTAACAACCTTCACGCGTATAAATATCCGTTGATAGCGCGGTGAAACGAATGCCTATCTTTCTTATGAGTTTCTTTTCGGATGGAGGACGAGGGAGTAATAATAGGAGATCGAGGATGAATATGCACGATCGAAATTCCAATCATTACCTCGATAAATGTTTGTCATTTAGAATATTAAAAATTTGGACCTGATTTCAACGTAATTTATTCGTGTAAAAAAAAGTATGTAAATATAAGTATGTAATATAATTGTTAAAGATGATAGAGAAATTACGATAATCGAGGATGAATATGCACGATTAAAATCGAATATTGATAACATCGAGGATATGGATTCTTCTGAATTTGATCTAGTTTTCGATAGGTGAATCTTGATGGATCGATGTGTTAGTTGTTTTTCAGTTATGTTATTATGTATTAGGATATGTCATTGACAGCTTAAATAAATTTCCATCAATGATTATCTTAGGCTTGTCATTTAGAATAGCAGAGACTTGAACCTGATTCCAACGTAATTTATTCGTCTAAAAAGTAAATATAAGTAAAAATTGTTAAATTGATAGAGAAATTACGATAATCGAGGATGAATATGCATGATTCAAATCGAATATTGATAACATCGAGGATACGATTTCTTCTGAATTTGATTTAATTTTCGATAAGTGAATCTTGATGGATCGATGTGTTAGTTGTTTTTCAGTTACGTATTATTATGTATTAGGATATGTCATTGATTCACAGCTTGGATAAATTTCCATCAATGATTATCTTAGGCTTGTCAGAATAGCAGAGACTTGAACCTGATTCCAACTTATTCGTCTAAAAATCAAATCGAATATCGATAACATCGAGGATATGGATTCTTCTGAATTTGATCTAGTTTTCGATAGGTGAATCTTGATGGATGCGTTAATTCTTTTTAAGCTATTATATATTAATTCACAACTCAGATAAATTTTCACCAATAATTATCTCCATAGATTTGTTATTTAATATCACAGACTTAATCCTAATTCCAACGTAACTTATTCGTGCAAAAAGTACGTAAATATAAGTAAAAATTGTTATGATAGAGAAATTAGAATAATCGAGGGTGAATATACACGATTCAAATCGAATATTAATAACATCGAGAATATGGCTTCTTCTGAATTTGATCTAATTTTTGATAGATGAATCTCGATGAATCGATATATTAAGATATTTTTCAGTTAAAGTTAAATACAGCTTAGATTAAGATAACCGGAATAATATCGATAAATATCCTATCAATTGATTACCTCAATAGATTAGTGTTCAGAGCTTATCACTGATTTGTCATTTAGATCAATGCCCTGTATCAAAAATTTGCTCCTATTCTAACGTAACTAATTCATAAGTAAAAATACATAAATATAAATAAAAATTGTTACGATAGAGAGATTATAATAATCGAGGATAAATATACACGATTCAAATCGAATATCGAGGATATGGCTTCTTCTGAATTTAATTTAATTTTTGATAGATAGATTAGATAAATTTCCGCCAATGATTACCTTAATAGATTTAATTCTAATTCCAATTTATTCGCGTAAAGATATAAATAAAAATTGTTACGATAGAGAAATTACGATACCCGATGAATATACACGACTCAAATCGAATATCGATAACATCGAGGGTATAGCTTCTTCTGAATTTAATCTAATTTTCGATAGGTAAATCTCGATAGATAAATCGATGTGTTAATTCTTTTTAAGCTATATATATACATTAATTCACAACTAAAATAAATCTCCATCAATAATTACGTCGATAGATTCATTATTTAGAATACCACAGATTTAATCCTAATTCCAACGTAACTTATTCGTGTAAAAGTATATAAAAATTATCGTACAATAGTGAAATTACAATAAGACACGTTTGCGAGAAAGAAATGAGAATTAACGCGAGGAGAGAAATTGACATGGTATAAAAATTCGATCCAGTTCGCAGAAAGAGACAGAGAGAAAGAGAGAGAGAGAGAGAGAGAGAGAGAGAGAGAGAGAGAGAGAGAGCGATATACGGAGGGTGAACGACTTTTGCGTTTTTGCCAAGTAGAGGCGAAATATTTCGCAAGGAGGAACGCGCATGATCGTAAAGCGCGATTTCCAGGGGGAACAATGCGGACACGTTGGCAGATAGAGGCAAATGTATATACGACTATGTTTTGATTCTCTTCTCTCTGCTGATGTTGATCTTGCTCTCGGGCCCATTGTTCGCGATACGTTATTAATACCGGGAGTACAAAGCCGTGGTTTGCCGTCGTTTCGATATGCGAGCCTCGACTCGCATTAACTTGGCCCTGTTGGCGCAACAACGATTCGAGGAGCAATGCGTCGAAGAGCACGAAGAGAATCGAGCGAATTCGGTTTCTTGCCGAACCATCACTTTGCTCTTACTTCCCTTTCTTTCGCGGAATTAATGCGCGTCGAGAGAAAATTTGTTAGATCGAATCACAGATCGTTTCGACTAACATAATGCCGAGGAAGAAAATTTTCTTTTTTTCTCTTAGCACGATCTAACGCGTGACGGGTCGATTCCGGACACCGAAATCGAGCCTTATTTCCCCCAAAGCTTTATGAGCAATTTAATTTCGCGGCCGTAAACGGGCAATTTGCCAAGCTTCTCCACCATTGCTCGGCGGGGGAACGGTTCGGTGACACGTTCACATCACGGTGTCTCGCTTATCTTTCCAAATCTTTAGGCGAGGCAATTTTTAAAGCGAGAAAAATCGCTTTTTACTCTTTAACTCTCAACTCTCTCTCTCTCTCTCTATCTCTCTCTTTCTTTCTATATATATATATATATATATATATATATGACACGTGAAAAATAAAGCGAGTGTATATAAAGAGTGGCTCGATCCTCGTTAATCCCTGCCTGTTCGAAGTTGCGCGTACCACGTTCGATCCCAAGTGACTCTGTCCGCCGTTAAGCGAATCTGAATATTTTTTTTCGATCGATGGGTACAACAACGCGACGTTCAATACGCACGAAACGTCCCGATTCCCCGCGATCCTTTCCAACCAATTTCGATAAGCGAGGGAGATTTTTATTTCCACGATTACGGCCAAAATCTCAGACTCGCTTCGTCGCAATCGTCGCCCCCCCAAGATTTACGTCGACGAGGGGGACGGATAGATAAATTCGAATCTCTCTCCGAATTTCGCCCAACGATGGAAAAGGATTGTTACAAGGGAACGAAACATCCGATACACAGAGTGGGGGGGGGGGGGGGAGAAGGACGCATTTCAGCTTGGAAATTCAAAGGAGCCTGATAAAACCCCTCCCTTTTCGAGGGAGGTGGGAAAGTAACTCTTTGATCGAGTAACGAGATTAATCGTGAGGTGAAATCGACGAGGCGAGTCTGAAGAGTCTGAAGGTGGTGGGATTCATCAGGTTGCGTGGAAGGTTGCGGGTTCGAGACGAGTTGTAGGAGATCTAGGGTGACGAAGATTATATAGATTGTCTCTAATGAAAAATGCGATTTCGAAATCGGGGGGGAGGCGAAAGACGATCAATAAAAAATTGAACGATTTTTCGAAAAATTAGAGTCTTATCTTTGCATATATATAGATATGCTCGTACTTGTGTTCATTTTTACAAGCATGATGAAAAATCGATCGTGTATACAGCGAGAAAAATTCTTTATCGTAATTTTATTTCCGCCGTGTATTCCGCGTGGCGAAATGCGAAGGGGGGGAGGCGGAAAAGAGGGCGGAAGGGAAGTATAGGTGCGAATAATTGAAACGAATCGGACCGATCAAAGCAGCTATGCGAGGCTATAGGGGTGGCTAATGTCACAGAAGGGTGAATTTGAATATAAACGCGAAACTGACTCCCTGGATGGAATAACGGTGAAATCGCAGGGATACGGGCGCTCGTGGGAATAGCGCGCGGGGCGTCGAAAACCGGGCATACGCGAGTGGCAATTCAATTAACCAAATTATTTCTATTCGTATGAAACGTATTATCATTATTATTATCATTATTATTATCATTATTATTATCATTATTATTATCATTATTATTATCATTATTATTATTATTATTATTATTATTATTATTATTATTATTATTATTGGGAAAGAGTGAAAGAAAAATTGAAAAAGTAAAAGAAAGAAAGAAAGGAAGGAAGAGAGGGGGGGGGGGGAAGAAAAATGGCTGCGATTTAGCTATTTTCCGTTATTTTTCGAACAGTTTGATTTTCCATGGCATCGTTTGCCCGGCATCGTATTCAATCACTGGATTTTTATATTTGTCACTCGGTATCGAAACTTCCGCGAGCAAACAGGATCGGACAAACGGAACGAAAATTTTCACGAAAATAGAATTTTCCGCCCGGTTTTCCGCCCTGATTCATGGAACACACACGTGGGGGAGGGGAGATAGTTAGGACGAAAATTGTCATAAATTTTGCGATTTCGCGCACGAGGCGATTTTTGTTCATCCGACGAACGAGTGGACGGATACGTAATGAAAATTGGGCCGGTTGATTTCGATATTGTTTTGGAAGCGTATCGGTATGAAAATGGTTTCCCCCAAATTATCCACCGGTTTTTCGCGCAAATTTGGAGACAGTATAACACGGTTGACGATACAATACCAAGCGCCGTACCACTTCGCGCCTCGTTACTCCCGCCGGATGGATCGAAGGAACTCTGTTAACGGGGATGAAATTGAAATTTTCTCCCCCCTCCCCTCGTGTCCGTGTTTGTCGTTTCGAATTCCAATATATCCGACGGATAATATAATTACCCGAATTAATATAATCGTTTTATATCGCTACGTTTGGCCAACATTTCGATCGGGGGGAATTAATTTTCTAACGCGTGGAATTTTAAATTTTAACGTTAACGCCGAAAGTTTTCATCTCGTCGAAACATCCCGGCCGAGGGATGATAAAATCGGGAGAGAGAATTATTTCTCCCCTCCCCCCCCCTCTCCGTTATTAACGAGGCGATGAATCGACGAACGACGCCCCGTAACTCGACGATCAACCAACGTATCGGTATCGGTTCGGGGGTCGATCGATCGGGAGGGGAGGAGGAGGAGGAGGAGGAGGAGGAGGAGGGAGAACGTGGCCGCTTTTTCGCGAGCAAACGCGTACATTAGCGAAAATGCGAAATTTAATCGAGTAAACGATAATGTTTACTCGGCGTACGTACGTTCGAATATTCCCCCGATTATTCGTGGAGAGTGGTAATATCGAGCGCGATAAACACGACAACTTGTCCACGAAATGAAGGCAATTTAACGAAGCGGCGCATCCCCCCCCCCCTCCCCTCCCCTCCTCCTCGAATACGGGATTGTAAATTAAGCGGGCGTTTAGGCCGTTGCGATGGATCGCAACCGTTGTAATGCGAAACGTCACTTGCCGTACGACACTTTACGGGGTGGCACGTGTTTACGGGTAAACACGGTTCCCGTTATTGGTTCCCGGATTCTTTATTAAAATTTCGTTTCGCCCGATAACGAGCCGCGCTTTGTCTCGAAAATCGATCGTGGACGAATCGGTACACAGCGCGGTGTATCGCTGTTTAGAGATAATAATACACGGCAGCCCATATTCATACGCATGTAATTTAGCATGCGCTAAATTAGTTCTAATTTCGCGGGTGAATCGGATTAAAAATTTCAACCGTGAATTTCGCGGGAATTTTTATCGAGGCTTTATATTAAGGAACGGAGGTAAATGGCGTCGATGATACATTCTTATATTCTTCCCCTTCTTCTTCTTCTTCTTCTTCTTTTTTCTCGCGTAAAACGATTTTCAACTGTGATCGCGTCGAATTGGATCAATGTACGCGCGAATTATACATTCGTGTATACGAGAATAATTTCGAGAATCGAGGTCGGAGCACAATGATCACGATAATTAGATTACGTGGATATTTAATCGTGGTGGATCCAGGTGATCGATAACGTTCGAAACCAGTCGGATCGAGTTTTATTTAAAAACGTTCGCCCGATTAAAATTTTCTTTCGCCCGCAACATTTTCGCAATTTTGTTTCGCGCACGACGGGGGTTGGAAATTTAGAGACGGAGTCCCTCGGCGTCGCGCGTACCTACGTTTCTACTATTCGTTTTTATTCTATTTCTTGCAACGCGACCACTTTTTCCTCCTCCCCTCCCTCCCCCCTTCTCTTTGCGAACTCGGCTCTTTGCCGCGCGCCTTTCACCGAACTTCAAGAGCATAAACGTTAAAACGTCTCGAAATGTTATTAATTCGCGCCCATTCTCGTCAGCATTTCCCCCATAATAAAAGGGGGTTGCTGCTACTTTGCCTCGTATATCGTACTTTTTTCACTTCATTACCGTTCGTTTGTTACGCACCGCCCTTTGTGCCTTGCCGCCTTCTTTGCCCAATGCTGGTAGAACAAATAATAGAATATATGTGTAAGTGTATTGGGTGGGTACGATAATTTTCATGTCTGCTATTTTTTAGAGATACGTTTTGCTCGCGCCGGTTACGATTATAGTAATTATACGACGGTACTAATTTTTTTTTTTCCTTTTAATCCTTTGCACTCCAGGCCTGTTTCGCTCGAACCAGCAACTCCAATCCGCGCATTCTTGTGGAATTTCTTACAGCTAATTTATAATGATTTCGCGCACAAATTAACGCATAAAATTTTTAATATTTTAATATTTTATGTGTCTTTGCGTATAAAGAAACAAAATTTATCGAATATTAAAATCTATATCGTTGTTCTGTGCGATATTTTATGAAGCAATTATCGAGATGCATCCTCGGTTTGTCGGGGCAAGTAGAGCAATAGTACTTTTCCTTCTAACTTTTTTATCGAATAATTATTTGTTTCGCTATTTCATTAATAAGTTCATCGGTAAAAAATAGTTTAAAAAAATCTAACGGTTCATTTATATTCGAAGATACTTGCGGTCCTACAAATTGTATTTTTCGCAATATATTTTTCGATTTTATGCATATTATCCATTCGGAATTTTCTGTGTCTTCTATCTTCACTTGATTCCTTTCACATTCGCTATCTATTATTTTTATTTTTCGCCTTCTTATTTCATCTCTATGTTCATTTTTTGCTTTCTCGTTAATTTCTTTACGAATAAAAGTAATTTTGTCATTCGATAACGAAAAATCAAACTCATCTTCTCTTCAACTAATTTCATTACCGTGTTCCACGCTTACAAATCTCAAAAAACTTTGAAAATAATATCTCTATTCCCACGACCGAACATGTCGTTCGACTCACGATCACTGTCTAATTCGAGATAAAAAATCTACCCATTCAACAATATATTATTCTACACCTCATAAGATTACACGTAAAGAGCTTAGGAACCTGTTTATGAAGCGATATTGTAAAAAAGTCAAACATAAATAAATATTCTCGCCGTTCAAATTGCCGCATCAATCCCAGTGGTGGCGGAGAGTGACCGGTGGAGTTCACGGCATTAATTCAAGCGGTGACCGAGAGCCATCGTTGGAGCGCAAAGGATTAAATTCTTTTCAACTCAAACAACGACGAGCGTAACGTGTCGTCGAATCCATTTAACATCTTCCATATCGTACAAAATGCCAAGAGAATTTCACCTACCAGCTTTTCAACCACGCAACGTCATTGTAAGTTACATTTTACATGAGAACAATCGAGCGGTTTCTTCTTCCCCTCGCCCCATTCGGTCGATAAAACTTCGTAATCGGAGATTTTTTATTGCAACGACGCACATATTTCCACGACACGTGGATAGCGGACGATTCGAATCCTTTCGAATGTAAATAAATTCGCATCACGAGGCACGTTTTCAATAAAAAAAAAAAAAAAAAAAAAAAAAAGAAGCAAACGCACGGCGCGAAAAAATTCTCGCACGCCGTCGCGTTACACGCGTGCAGCGAAGCTCTGGATCCACCGACTGGCGCTCATATCGTTCGCGATGCACGTACGCGCGTGGCGACGATTGAAAACGCGTTTCGAAACCAAAATCGGAATCGGGGTCGAAACCTTATCTTTCCGCTTCGCTCGCCCTTTCATCGAGACCCTTGAAATCCTCTTCCTCCTTTTGAAATTTGAATTTCCTCGACCGAGCCCTGTAAACCCGATTCAGAGATTTCGATCAACGACGAATACGCGTTGATAAATCGCTTGCCTCTAGCATCCCCTCCCCCACCCTGAGATATAGATGCATATTATATAACTGTTGGCGAATAATTAATGACGATTCGCGCGAGTTTCTCGCACGAACTTTTAAACTTTGGCAAAAGTGTCGTTAAAAGTTGGGGGAGGAGGAGGAGGGGGGGGGGGGATGTAAGAACATTTGGACGAAGTTATCCTTTATTCCGGCCGGATAATTTTCTACTTCATAAATTGTTTTACAAGGGAAAGTTTAAATGAAGAAAACTGTGCAAAGAGTCTTGTATTCGAAGATTTGTTGAATCCTCGATCGGGCTATTCTTATAAATGTAAAATTCTCAAATTACCTCTGATGTTTCGGGCCGCCAAGTTTCCCTCGGCTAAATGATTCACAGGGCGGAAACTTGCGTAAAAGCCGAGAGACCGGAATATCGTGTCTTATCTCAGGAGAGGAAAATTATTATTCACGAACGATGCCGAGAGCGAAGTGGACATATCGAATCCGTTCGATTGTTATCTGCCGAAGGACTCGAATGTCTTCTGGGCCTGTTATTCGCGAACCGAAGATAAATCTACGTGGAGTGGAAAACTGAGGAAAACCGAGGATTTGAATTTTATAATCTAACGAGCCTAGAACGACAAAATTGGAGACTTGGATTCTACTCCCCTCTGTATCCTCTATAGAAGAGGAGTGGAAGGCTTTAGAGGCCTAGCGTTAAGTCCATCGTATCTTATTCGTGTGGACAATGACGAGAGCAAAGTTGTAAAATTAGCGAAACTAATGGTGGACTTGGATTTTAAGATTTAGTTATATTAGATGTTAACCAATAATAATAAAGCGAGAGGGCAAAACGAAAAGGGAAAATTTCAACGTGGCAACGTGGAAATTCGTAACTTTAATTATTCAGGGGAAAATTATTCGAAGCGCTCGTGACTTTAATGGAATACAAATTTGAGACAAGTTTCTGGTCCTTATAATCTACCTGTTCGCGATTATTCCCTCCTAATCCCTCCTAATTCCCGCAATTTTTCAACAACAAAGTTCCAAGACCGCCAGAGATTTCGTTCGATGTCAATCTCGATGATATTTCGCCGAAAAGTTGCACGATTGGCGAAAAAGCGAGAAAAAGAGTAGGTAGAAGGGTTGGAGAGGGGATGGAAAAAAGCAAACGGTGCGAAAGGGGCGAGGAGAAAGGAGGGATGTACGTAAAAGTCCCTCGCGGCGCTGAGGTGATATAGAAACGTCGAGCAAGGGAAGGAAGGTCTGACAATGAGCAGTTGCCGGGGAGAACGCAATTTGTATTAATTTCAACGGAATTAGGAGTTACGCCTTGGGTCGCAATTAAAATTTGCATAAACAAATTTTACTCGTCGGTTTGAGTTGAGGAGAGGAGAGACGGTAAGCGAGCTTTTCGTTCTCCGCCTCGTTTCTCTTCTTTTTTCCTTCCTTTTTTCTTTTTTTTTTTTATACTTCGTCTATCATCAGGAATCTTGAATTTCGTTCGTGCGCGTGTATGCATGCATGTGTAACTGGTTACAAAAGTTTTCATACACGCGAGTTCAACTAACGAGTATATTAATAACAAGTATAATAACAATTTCTATATGAATTTTTATGAGTTATAAGCATAGATGGACGTTACATATATATATATATGTAGAGAAAATTGTTTATTTTCAGAATATTACTTTTGAGAGAATATAACATAGTAATACGGTTAAAATTGGAGTAAAACTTTTAAACGAATAAAATATTCGAATTTTATTGATCTTTATTACCTCGTTGTAAAAAAAAAAAATATTCTCGGATGAAATTCAAAGAATGAAAATTTATGGATTGATATATTCCATCGAAACAAAAAAAATAAAAAAAAAAAGGAAAATTGCAGTATATAATTCATGATAGACGGAAAATGCGCGGAAATTTTTTTTTTATAAAAATCAAGATATTCGATTTACAGTGCATACAGATAAATTTCCTTCGTTTAGAACAACGCACGAAAATTTCTGCGACCGACTGTTATATCGCATCGATTTTTTCGCTCCGATTTTTCAACTCATCGCGATTCCAACGCACTTCTTACATTTATATAATATATATATATAATATAATAAAATAAAAAATAATATAATATAAAAATAAAAATAATTATAATATATAAATATATAATAAAATATAATAATAAAATATATATGTAATAATTATATATAATATATATATATANATATACATCGAACAGAAATTCAATAATTAACAACAGTGGGCAGAGGGTTTGTTGTTGCGTAACCTCGCAATTATCAACGTTACAGATTCGGTTCGAGGCGATCGTTGAAACCGAGCGGCGGATTCGAGGGGAGGGGAGGGGAGGGAGGGGTCGAAAATTGGGTCGATGCGAAGAATTTCGCGCCCCGTGACGAAGGGCGCTCGTGATGTTGCGCGCAACATTTTTCTCTCCCGCGTGTCTTACCCCTGGAGAGAAACCTATCCCACCATTTTGTGTGTGTGTGTGTGTGCGCGCGCGTATCTACAACGCGGAAAGTTGGGAAACTCCTCGTTGCAACAATAATGAATTAGCAACCTGTGAAGCATCGAGGAAGGGAAACAGCAGCGGCGTTCTGTGCTTCTACACAAGGCGGAACCTGGTGTTCCTCGATTCCGGCTCGACCATGGAAATTAACAAAGTTACCAGACACGATTATTTCACCTTTGAAAATTATGGCCGATAGACGAACCGTAGATTCGGGGCTTTCCGAATATCTTCGTTTCTCCGGTTCCCACCCTCGAGCTCGATGAGGATGGGGAGGGATGATTCGGCCAATTGCGAATAGATAGGCGAATCGTAGGTAAAAGTGACGTTAAATAACAGGTTTGAAAGAGGGTTTGAGGCACGGTGTGCGAACATCCATTGTTCCGAATTTCGTAATGCTCGATTCGATTAATCCGTTGGATGGGGAGAAGTGTGTCTGAAGCTGTGTTCTTCGACGAGAGGAAAAATTGTTTGGAGAGTTTCATAAATTTCGATTGAAGAAGGAAAAGAAAAAAAAGGGAAAATTGTATATAAAAGTCCTTCTTTCTTAAATTTAACTTAAATATGCCGATCGATATTATAATCTCTCGAATTGAAAATTATATTTTATATCGAAATAATTTATATCGAATATTTATATCGAAATATTTGAAGGATTGAAAGATTTCACGATTAATTAACAACGTCGATTTCATTTCAGGGAAGTGGATTGTATTTTCACGGATAAGATGTAATTACGTTTCTACATGTACATGATTTTTCAACATTCCTCCTTTCGCTCGACAGAATTTGATGGCTTTGCTATTTTTCTTTTCGCCGAGAAACGTGGTGAAGAACTAGGATACACGACGATTTTCTGCAACGTTTCCCTTTTCGCGCGATTTTTCTCGAAATCTTACTTCAACTTACTCCGTTAACTATCGAAACATCGGTCGATGGCAATCAAGCTCTCAAACTTTGGAAAATTCGTCGTTCTTCGCCGGGATGACGGAAGACGAACGAGCGCGGTTTAATCTTCGAATCGTCGAGTAGCCGATAACGAATTCAATTTCTGAAACAACGTTCATTCCATTTTCATTCTGTGAGTGAAAATGAACGGAAGGGAACGAAAGTAAAATAAAAGATACGTTAACGAGTTGTTTGGTGAAAAGCAATAGAGAGTAAGCAATAGAGCTTTTTGATAACAATCCAAATTTTTTTTTTAGCTTCTTTTGCAAAAATGAATTCCTTTTTGGGGAAAATTTTTGGAAAAAGAATATACGTCGCGTAATTTTTTACTCAATTGTCATTTTTAAATTTAAATTTTCCTCATCATCATATATATATATATTATAACAAATTATTTGCAATTATATAAATTGCAAGAATTCATAAGAAGAAATTGAGAGAAGACACTGAGAAGACTATTTTAATTAAAAGTCCATTTTTACATCCCTATATAACTTATTCGTTATTTGATATCAAAGATATTTCCTCGACAAGTAACATAAGATATATTTCTATTTCTAAACGAGTTCGATTCCTTTTTTCTTTTTTTTTCACGTTAATACGATTCATTTATCCTTTCTTCCACGGTTAACGTCCTCCTTGCGTGTGTGTGGGAGAAAACGAAACTATTTAATTACCCAGCTCGATATCCTCGATATTATCCGCCACGTATAGACGCACACCGTAAAAGAACTTTACAACGGAGAATTTAATAAAGGCGCCGTCAGCCAGGTTGATTGATATTGCCTATGTCTCGTTAATCTTTCCGGGCCGGTGGCTGAAAAACTACACCTCTTAAACCGGTGTCGGTTTTCGACGTTGCGTCAACAAAAAAATCCTTCTCCTCGCCTTTGCTCTCTCCTCGCGAATACGGGGCACGCCGTTCCCACTTCCTTGCGCTCGCATTTGAAAGAGTTCGCCAGCTATAAATAACAACCGACCCCTGTTTCACCGACGGAGAGAGGAAATGGAGGGGGAGATTATTATTTCTGGGAAGGGAAAGAGAGAGAGAGAGAGAGAGAAGAATGCGTGTTATCGCGACACGTTGTTTTTAATGAACAAAAAAAAAAAAAAANAAAAAAAAAAAAAAAAAAAGAACGTCGCATCGGTGTGCACACTTCGAGGAATCGTGTTGGAGGGAATGAAAGGGAAGCGAAACGTGAATCTGGTTCGAAGTTATTATTTTTAAAATATTTTTTTCTCTTTTCTTTTTTTTTTCCCCCGCCCCCTTCCCTCTCTTTCTTTCTTTATTTGCAAGCGCGTATCGCTCGATACGCGGATCGTTAACGAACGATCGGGGGAAGGAAAAGGGAAAGGTTACGCTCGTTCGATCGCAGGGGATATATATTTCGCGCAACTTGGGGCTTGGTAGGTAGACCCATAAGTTTGAAAAGATGGAAGATAGGGGGGGGAAAAAAAATTTCATTTAGCAAAGTGAAATGGTCTCGAATGATGTATGACTCGATGCGCGTGTATACGATGGAAATGGTGGAGGTTTTCAAAGATTTCGAGGTCACCTGTATTTTCTTAAATGGAACCGTGTGTTTTTTTCCCCCTCTGTACATCAACCGAACAATAAATCGTGTTTCTTCCGTTTAAATATTCCAGCTTCAGCTTCATAAAATTTAACTTCCATTCCAGGTATTTATTTCCCAAAAATTAATAATTTTTTAAGAAAAAGGTAGACGTTCAAATTTTTTTTCAAGTACACGCGATCTAAAGTATAATCTATTTCTTAAAATCAATTTGATTTATATATATAAGTGAAAAGAAGTATGAAAGAAACAAAAATCTTGTCTGCAATTGTCCAAAAGATAATGTTCAAGATATTCGGAAACACGTTTCCCCAATGTCGAAGAAATATATGGAGTTTGATAGGAATGATAGAGTCAGAAAAAAGATCGAGAAGGAAGAAATTTAAAAGTTTCGGGGACGGGTCTCACGAGGCGCAGCAAGGACGGGAGACGTAAGTAGGTTAGAATTATTGGGATGGACGAGAATGTTGGCGGAATAAAGAAGGAGCGTGGGATTCGCGTGTAATACGCCTCTGGGGGCCGGACAATGGGTTAATCTTACCCGAGGCTTCATTATTCCCGCGTTATCTAGCTCGCAGCAGTCGCCGATAATCGATGTTTAACGATGCTGTTTACAGCCTAATGGTCTGCTTAATTTGAACGAACCCGGCCCAATCGAGACCCCGTAGTCTCTTCCCTCTTGCAAAGTCGATATCCAAATTTTTTACTCGCTCGATTATGTCTTATTATTATTATCCGACAACAACGGAACGAGATAACAAGAATTTATTTCTCCCATTTCCATTGTTTGTGTTGATGTATTCACATCTTGCGTGTTGTTTATGCGTGTGAATCATTGCACTGCTTTCGATTCTATTTCGTCTGTTTCTCTTTTTTGAACCAGACACAGAGTCAACGAAGGCATCGCCACGATATCTATGCAACGTAGTTTATATTCCTATATTAAATATTTATGTATCAAGAATTCGTAAGAATTTCTCGAAAGAAATGGATAGATAGAGATCTTGAAATCTTCGAAATTCCTATCACTTCAGAAGATCGCTCATTTTATATTTTTCGAGGTTGAAGGTAATTTTCATCAACGGCCTCAGCCTATTTCTAGGGAATATAATTTTATTTTCAACGAAAAGAGGGTTCGATTTGCAAGAAAATATAAAAATTATATTATATTTCGCGCGAACGAATTAAACAGTTCAAAGATTTCGATACGAGAAGCAGAAGAAAGGAGAACGTATGTCTATATATATATATAAGCAAGGAATCGCTTGTTAATTATTCCCGATATTCGATATCAAAACATTCGAACTGAATTTTAACCTATAGATACGGGGGGGGGGGGGAGGAAAGGGATGATTTATAACGAGGTAGCTAGATAACGAGGAACGCGTTAGTCAATAAACAATCAAATATCGCACACCTGTAATTCCGTAATTACCTCTATGTTTCGATGTTTGTTAACCATTTGGAACCGGGATGATTGAAACGTTTGCTCGCGTCCAATTTAAGTTGTATAGCGAGTTAGTATCCGTCCTTTTACGAACTCGGTTAACGAATCGTAGCGCGCGAATTATACGGATTTAACAAGTTTCGTTGGAAACTAGAATTTGACGGCCATCGAAAATCGTTTCGTTTCGTTCGATTCTTGCCTTTTGATCTCTCCTTATGCTTTCTTTTTTCAAAGGGGAGGGGAGGGGGAGGAGGAAATTTGCAGATGACACGTTTTTATTAACAACGCATTTGAAACGCACAATTTTTTACAATTAGATAAAAGTGTTACTTGAATCATCTCTTGAAAATAATTCTTCCGGTATTTATCTTATATCTGATCTTTCTCTTTATCTTTGAATTTTCGTTTCTTTTATCTTATCTTGCAAAATAAAATATTAACGCACAATTTTTTACAATTAAATAGAAATGTTAATTGAATCATCTCTTGAAAATAATTCTTCCGGTATTTACCTTATATCTGTGTGATCTCTCTCTTTATCTTTGAATTTTCCTCTCTTTTATCTTATCTTGCAAAATAAAATATTAACGCACAATTATAAATAATATAATAATATAATAATATAATAAATAAACAATTTTTCATACAATTAGATAGAAGTGTTAGTTGAATCATCTCTTGAAAATAATTCTTCCAGTATTTATCTTATATCTGTGTGATCTCTCTCTTTATCTTTGAATTTTCTTCTCTTTTATCTTATCTTGCAAATAAAATAAAATATTAACGCACAATTATAAACGCACAATTATAAACGCACAATTTTTCATACAATTAGATAGAAGTGTTACTTGAATCACCTCTTGAAAATAATTCTTCCGGTTATCTTATATCTGTGTGATCTAACTCTTTATCTTTGAATTTTCCTCTCTTTTATCTTATCTTGTAAAATAAAATATTAATGCACAATTTTTTACAATTAGATAGAAATGTTAATTGAATCATCTCTTGAAAATAATTCTTCCGATATTTATCTTATATCTGTCTAATCTCTTTATCTTTGAATTTTCGTCTCTTTTATCTTATCGTGCGAAACAAAATATTTATTATGGAGGGAGAAAAAAAAAAGAAAATAATTTTCGCGTTAAATAATTAGAGGAAAAAAAAAATAATAATAATTTCTCGTTATTTTCCATCTGTATCCCGAACAATTCATTTTCACCTGTCACCGATCCATCGTTGCGTCAAATATTTGATCTCCGTTTATTTTCATTCTCTCTTCAAATATCTCTCGTTTCGACAGGAATCGGTGGAAATTACAAACTCCGTGTCAAAACAATCGAACCGAAAGCGGTATTAATGATTCCGCATTCACGAGCATTTTATTACCGTAACACGGTGTCTCCCTTCGACGAACGTTCGAACCGCGCGTTCCACCGCGATATTAACGCGTCACGCGACGAATTCGAACTCGATTTTGTTTTATTCTTACCGGGCATTGTTATTTGGAGAGGGGAATTTCGACGCCAACGCCAAATATTTCGCGAAATTTTCCGATTCAAAAAAAAAAAAAAAAAAAAAAAAAAAAAAGAAGAATCGGAAAAAGACACGAAACACATTTTCAAAATTGATTCGTTTCCTTATTTCGTCATTGAGCTTTTTTCTTTTCTTTTCTTTTTTTTTTTTTTGTTTCACGGTTCGTTTCATTCGCTTCGGGGAAAAAATTTCACGTGAAATTGAATTTTTCGATGTATTTCTGAACGATTAAACATTCCTTTAAAAATCGCTCGACGACGGTGTATACGTTGAATTTATCGTTACGAAAAGGAATTTAAATTTCCGTCCGAAGAAGTAAACGTGATTTCGAAACTCTTTGGGGAAGCTTTGGAGAGCGACGTACAGCGATACTCGCATTAATGATCAAAGTCCCGATCATCGAACGACCCGGTCGCGTGACAAATGTCCGCGCGTACGGTGAAACCATTCATTTGATCCGTGGGAACAGTTCGTTTCGTTTTCAACAACGAGATAATCCAACCAAGGGGAGTTTCAAGGGAGGGAAATCTCGCGATCTAGGTTCGACGATAAAAGGATTAGAAAAATGCGTGTTGATGGCAGATAGAAAGAAGGAGAGGTTTCGTTGAACGAGAATCGCAGGATTGAAAAGGAAAACGAGTCGAGGTCGGTTACGGTGAGCGAGCTGAGTTGGCGGAGTCGCGATGCGGAGTGGGGGCATCGGAGGAGCCCCTCGGTCGGCGCGCGTCAACGCGTAGCTGGAGGCTATTCAGGAGGGGAGAGGGGGAAGATAAAAAGGAAAAATATCGTCGAGAAACTTGAATAGCGTCCGCAATTGCAAAAGTTCGGTCGCGACCGGAACAGGATGCTCTCGGCGTCGAGGCACGGGCGTAAATCTTGCTTCGAATCGGGTTTTCTTTTTTTTTTTTTTTTTTTTTTTACAAGAGGAAATCATCGTGAGGTTGTTTTAATTTAAAGGCCTTTGCGCTCCAGGCCTTTTTCGCTCGGCCGAATCAACAATATTTCAGACGATTTCCCACGCTCCGTGAATTTCTTAGCTAACTTAAAATGATTTTACGTATAAATTAACGTATACAATTTTTATATTCCAATATTTTGTGTGTCTTTACGTATGAAGAAAGAACATTTGTTGGATATTAAAATTAAAGTCTGTATCTTTGTTTCGTGTGATATTTTAATAATAAAGTTACCAAGATGCATTCTCAAGTTTGTCAGGGTATCGCGTAAAATGTCTTTCATCTTTCTTCTTTTATTGAGAGCAAACCTTACAATCCCAATAACGTGCTTTCACCATCTATTATTCTTATCTTCTTATACTATTTTCTCTATCGTCAATTTCTTAATGACTAGAAATAATTTCATTATTCAATAACGAAAAATCAAATCCTCGCTCTAACTAATTTCGTATTTAAGTAAAAACTTTGAAAATAATATTTCTATTCCCACGATTCATCAAACTCTGACTATACATCGAAAATGTTCGATCTAATTTGAGATAAAAGAATCTAACCATCCGATAGTATTCTACATTTTATTACACGTAAACAGCTTAGGAATCTGTTTACGAATTTATATTTAAAAAAAATCAAACATAAATAAATATTGTCTCCGTTCGAGTCACTATTCGAGCGCAAAAGGTTAATATTTTCTGTAGCGAAACTTATATTGGCAGATGATAGACACAAGTCTCGACAGAGTACTACAGAATCGTAGAATCGTGAGACTATTTTGAATTGCGCAACGTGTTGCAACGCGTTGGAACGATTGTTCATATATTGGACGAAATGGCGCCCTCTAGCCCGAATCTAACCTAAAAATTCCACGCGAAGACCAAGTTGCGCGGGATTTCCAAGTTTCCTTTCGAAACGAGCAACACACACACACACACTATGTAAAATCGTAAATTTCCACGATTTATTTTGGACACGTCCCGTACGGATCCGCGGCACACCACACACGGTGACAAATTTTTGTTTTATGCCACCGAGCAACGGATTTATCGTGGCGATCTTACTACACCTCGGAGATCGTGCACCACCGACACCGGAATTTTTATTCGCCGCCTCTGTTATACGCATACAGAAGAATCTCGTTCGGCGAATCACTCCTCCAGATTTATCGGCACTCGATTTATTAATCGGCTCGTCGATTGATAAATTAATGGTATAATCGGTGAATTCATTACCGGGATTTAAAGCATGAATTTGGCGAGAAAGGGGATTAATAATAATTATAATAATTATATTATTTATTATTGTAATAAATATTATGATAAATACGTTAATAAATATTACGTTTATGGGAAAATGAATTGATCATACGTATATACGTCCCGTTCATGTTATTCGACAAATTCCGGATATATTTGCAAATGCGTCCAACTTGGAAGTCTTTTGCGCGATTAATTTGTTTCGCCGGAAAATCCATGGAAAACTTTCGAAAGCACAAATTCGATCGTATTTTGAGAGGTTATGAGCAAGGTTGGGTAACAGGATCGGCGCTAGTTAGTTGAAATTTTATTTACGATTATTAAAAGAGTATCCTTCGAGAAATAAAAATATTCAACAACAAGAAAATTAATGTTTCGTGACGAACGAACACATTTAAAAATTGCAGAGATCGTTTCTGGATCCTGCATTCGTCTTTATCGAGCAATCGAAAAATACACGCAATCCTCGCGTGACAAAAACTCGTCTAGCTCCAAGAAATCTAACTCTATCGTTCGAAGAAGATAAGAAGATTCAAATCGTATACGAGTTTCTTCAACTACTCGTACCGATTCGAGCCAATTCTCAAGAAAACAAAAATAAATAATATCCCCCCTCCCCGCTTATATAGAAATCTCCACGCACCAGAGATCCATAGGGAAAGAATCTATATAACAGAGAAGGGAAATAAATTACCATGCCGGTGGAGCGAGGAAAGTTCGGTGGACCGTGTCTTCGAAAAGCAGTTTCGGGTTGGCAAGTTGGAACGAGGTTTGGAAACCGGGTATCACGTATCTCTCCGCAACGATCTCAATTGCGACCTTCGTGAACGTCGGGGAAAGGGATCCATCGGCACGAACAATTTAATCAGCGAGACCGAGTTTATTGGCCGAGGACGTGGAACTTAACCTCGTGTTGACCAATTTCAACGGTTTGTGCCCACCCCTGGCCTCGTCGTTACCGTCGAGTGGATCCAGGCTTGGCTCGGATCAGGAGGAGGGAGAGGTCACTCTTAACTGCGGCACGAAGAGTTTGCCCCTCGCTGTACTTATACACCGGTCAGAACCACGGTCAGATGTCTGAGAAGGAGGGGGAAGAGGGATCGCCACCGTTGAGAGTTGGAGGGGATATCATCCGCTCGGCTCCAGCTTAACCACGTCTCCGTCCAGGGTGAGCCGCCCTGTCGTCGTCTTCGCCCACGTTCGTCCTCGATCCGTTCACACCCGATGTTCGGTGGCCAGGTGGCCGCCCCGGTCTGCTGGATAACCGGCTTGGCCAGCGTCCAGAATTCCAAGACGACCGCATCTCGATAGGGTTTCTCCTTTGTTACCGGGCTCGAGTAACCGTAACGTGTGCTACGCTTGTAACGGATATAGGGGGTCGAGGTGACGAGGAATGGACAGCAGCCGGTTCATCCTCCGCTGAACGACGTTTTCTAGTCCTGTCTCCTTCTTTTCTTCTTTTCTCTAATTCTTACCTTTCCAATTCAAACACGAATGAGACGAGTATTGTTATATTCGTATATTCGATTAAAATCTTTAGAAGTTTAGTGTGGGGCAAAGTAAATGAGGAACAGAGGGCGCCTTGAAATTTTGCATTCGAATTTCGAGTAGATCCACTCTACATCCTTGAGATAAAGGTATGAGTAGAAATAATAGGCTAAGCATCTAAATAATATGGAGTAAGGAAAGTGATAAAGGAATACATTGAGCGCGACACCAGAATCCCAGAATAATTGTCCTTTCTCTCTCTCTCTCTCTCTCTCTCTCTCTCTCTCTCTCTCTCTCTCTCTCTCTCCTTTCGATCCCGGTTGTAACGTTGCTAACCGTGGAGAAAAGAACGCGGTTTACGCGCGGATCGATCGTCGCGGTTCCGAGGCGGAGGTTTGGAGTGTCGTGGAGAGGAAGCGTGTAGCTGGAAATTCGCGCCAAGTTGGCAGCGCGGAGGACAAGCGGGGAGGAAGGTCAATAATTAAATCGAGTCCGTAGCGAACTTTGATCCTCATGAATTTTCAGCGGGCACAGGTGGCGGTGAATTATGTCCGCCAGGGGGGAAAAACAAGATGTCGGGCGCGGATGGTGTAAAGCTTTCCCGCAACCTCGAACAACCGGAAATACCCGCTTCCTGACACCAGCTTCACCGGTAATTGGTCGGAAAAAATTTTCCACCGTTTTCCACGACATTCCTGAATTGATCCGGGAATTAGTAGAAGCGTAATTATCGATTAATTGTAACGATAATGAGATTGAAAATTATTGGAATTAATGAGAATTAAGTGGACGAATTTAGAATATTATCTCGCTGTACGAGTTTGAGTTTGGGCCACGGTGCAATGGAAGTCGGTGAAGTTTCTATGAGAAGTGGTTTCAAAAATTCAAAAGATTTGGAAATGAGAATCTTGAAAATGAGGGGATCGAAATCAATATTAAAGGATAAATTGAAAGTCAAAGTGGAAGCTAATCCACGTATAAACATTTGCAACGGTTAAATGTCTCCAATGATAGTTTTCTGACATTTGAGTGTGATAAAGCTCGAAACGATAGAAGTTCATTTTTAAATAAAATTATAACCTATCTGGACAATTGGATGTTAATGAAAATCTTAAACAAGTGCCGAAACCATCGTTACGACTGAAAAAAATTATGGTGGCTGTACGGTGATATGTAAAGGGAATAATTCATTATTCTTTTCTTTTAAGGAGATACCATAACAGAGAATACCATAATAGATCCATTACCAGATATTTTCATCGTTTATCACTTGTTTCGCCATTTATAATTGTTTTTAAAAAATAAAACATTCGAAAAGCAGCGTTCGAAGAATTTCTTCACTCTAAAACCTAATGAAATTTTATATAAAAACAGAATACATCAATTGAAAAGGTTTGATTAAAACCACGGCTGGTCGTATTTTGGTCGAATAAAGGTTATACTTTCGAAAGTATATATCGTCTTTCTTCCGACCAACGAAAACGACCAATTTCACGTGACACGATCTAATACATACGTTATACGTGGCTTACCTTATTTGCGATTCTTATAAACGATACGACGCGAGTATAATCCAAGCCATAAAAAAAAAAAAAAAAAAAAAAAAAAAATAAAGTAAAAATTCTCCCATATCTGAAAATAGAATCAGGATAATAATATTGCGCCATAACGACGTGGCAACGATATCGGCCAAGAAATTGCTTTGCTTTTATCGATAGACCGCAACATTTAAAAGCTTTAAAGCGCTACGAAACGATCTTACCGATCCACCCCAATTATTCCACCCCATTTTTGCTTATACATCCGTTTTCGCGAAATCCGGCACGAATGCGGGGGGGCGGGAGTTGGGTGGAGGCCGTTGGACGAGTTAATTTCAAATTGCGCCGCCCATTCCAGAAGCTCAGATTTCATTTACGAGCGGTGGCCGGGCATTAATCATTCAACCGGTTCGGTAATTTGGTCGTGGCAAATATTGTAGTTTCATTAACGGGGCGTATTTCACTCCGCGATTCTATTCTATCCCTCTTCTCTACCTCTTCCTTCCTCTCTCTTTCTCCCTCTTTCTCTCTCGTTTCCAAAATACGAAAGAACAAAAAAAAAAAAAAAGAGAAAGAGAAAGAAAAAAGGCGAAAAAGCCACGTGGACACGTAAGAAAAAAGCAACGGTGGACTGGTTCGCAACGGTGGGAAAGAAGAAAGGAGGCGCGCCACGATACGGAGGATACGGAAATGGCGCAGTGTCCTAAGGGATACGTTGGACGATTGTTTTGGCCGCGCTCCCATTTCTCCGGCTTTATGGGCAACGGGCAGAATTTGTGGCATCCCGTGCACTTTTGCCTCGAAGGCCGCGGCCATTCCGCCATTAGTTACAGAACCACTGGCTTTCCACGATTGCTCTTCTTATTTTTCCAGCTTCCCTTGGCCGCCCGCCCTCTCTTGGCCGCGTCAGCTCTCTCTCTCTCTCTCTCTCTCTCTCGTGTATCTTGCAATCGCAATACCAACGTGGATTCTCGCAGATTCCACGAAAATTATTTGCAAATTATTTTTATCGGAGGGTTGAGCTCTGTGTTTTTTTAAAAAGAGTTTCTTTCTTTTTTTTTTTTTTTTTCCTCCCTTATTTCGCGTTTCTCGATGTTTCTCTCTCTCGACCGTCTCGATCATTTCAAATGTATATGTATATGGGTAAATTTGGAGATCGATACTCGAAAGGATTGGAGGATCTTGAAGGTTCGTTTCGAAAACCTCGTGTTTCGACTTGGAGGGATAACGGATCGGTCGCTCGTTCAATTTCAAACTTTTGCAATTTCGTTCCACGTATGGGTTAAACCGAAATAATTAGACAAATATTTGTTTGAATTTCGGCAGCTAGAGATTTTCAATTACGAGACCGCTATAACGAGAAAGTGTACGCTGTGTAATTCCAATTTAAAGGGGGATATAACCCCTGGTATTTGTTTGATCGGCGATGTACTCGCCGGTGGCTTCTATCACATAATAACGCGATCGTGTACGTACAAACGAGATTCCACGGATTCTTGAGTGGTCCAAAGGAGAAGGGGAGATAGAAAAAGAGAAATGGCGGAGGGCCTGGAATATTGCGTTCCAGCTAGCGTCGAGACGCTTAATACTTTCCCCTCTAAACACCCGGAACGGATGTATCGAAAAACGTCTTTATATTATATTTTTTTACCGTTGAAAAATTAATTTTTTCCAACGGCGGATTTGCGGGGAACGATGATCGATCCGATCATCCAACGTAATAATTTTCCTTTCCTCGTACTCGAATTAAAATGTAAATGAAATTGTAAATTCGAAGAATTTCTATTTAAGCTTGAAGAAAGAGAGAGAAACGAGATCGTGCTGTAACGTGACAAAGTCGTGATATAACGTCATAAAATCTGTCGGTGGGGAAAATAATGATATTTCAGGCAGGTTGAGTCAAACTTTGGTCACGAAGAAAATTTTAATACACCGTCGATGCGTTTTACACGGTAGATTGAAGTAGAAATTTATAATATTTCACCTTATATTATATCGCTGCCCTGTAAACCTGAAAAAGGCAAAAAGTGGGCTCCATTATATCCGAATCCTTAAACATTCCAGAAATAAATCGAAAATACATTCCAACTATTATTTCTCTATTTATATCAAAAAGTTTTATTTACACTCAAATCACCATTACTTGTAGTTCCTTTTTTCGATCAAAATTTTAAAAAGAAGAATGTAAATACTATCATTTCGATTTCAACAAGCAAACACATCGCTGTCTTTAAAATTACGATCTCGTTGTACTTTATTTTGTTACATTATACATTAAAAATTCTATTTACACTCAAAATAACCATTATTTATAATTCATCTCCTCTATCGACGAAAATCTTAAAAAACAGGATGTAGATATTACTATCCAGATCTCCAATCCAAAACGTTACTGTCTTTAAAAATATTCAATTCATAATTTCGTTCTACTTTCTTCCTTTCTTATACATCCAAAGTTCTATTTACATTCAAATTATCGTTACTTATAATTCATCTCTTCGAAAATTTCCGAAAACAGAATATAGATACTACTATCCAGATCTCTAATCAAATTACTGTCATTAAAATCGTTCAATTCACGATCTCGTCGTATTTTCTTCCTTCCTTATACATTAAAAGTTCTATTTACACTCAAATTACCATTATTTATAATTCATCTCCTCTATCGACTATCATTATATTTAAAATCATTTACGACCTCGTTGTTTTTTCTTCCTTCCTTATACATTAAAAGTTCTATTTACACTCAAATTACCATTATTTATAATTCATCTCCTCCATTGACTATCGTTATTTTTAAAATCGTTCACTCGTTGTATTTTCTCCTTTTCTTATATATTAAAAGTTCTATTTACACTCAAATTATTACTTGTAACTCATCTCTTCGACCAAAAATAAAATATAGGTACATTATTTCGATCTCCAATCAAAAACATCACCGTCTTTAAAATCACGACCTCGTACCTTCCTCCTTCCTTATATATTAAAAGTTCTATTTACACTCAAATTACCATTATTTGTAACTCATCTCTTCGATTAAAATCTCCAAAAATAAAATGTAGATACGTTATCTCGATCTTCAATCAAAAACGTCATCGTCTTTAAAATCACGACCTCGTCCTATTTCCTTTCTTATATATTAAAAGTTCTATTTACACTCAAATTACCATTATTTATAATTCATCTCCTCTATCGAATATCATTATACTTAAAATCATTTACGACCTCGTTGTTTTTTCTCCTTTTCTTATACATTAAAAAGTTCCATTTACACTCAAATTACCATTATTTGTAACTCATCTCTTCGATCAAAATCTCCAAAAATAAATGTAGATACGTTATCTCGATCTTCAATCAAAAACGTCATCGTATTTAAAATCACGACTCATCCTACTTCCTTCTTTATATATTAAAAGTTCTATTTACATTCAAATTACCATTATTTATAATTCATCTCCTCTATCATTGTATTTAAAATCTTATATTTAAAATACATTAAAAGTTTTATTTACACTCAAATTACCATTATTTATAATTCATCTCCTCTATCGACTATCATTATATTTAAAATCATTTACGACCTCGTTGTTCTTTCTCCTTTCCTTATACATTAAAAAGTTCTATTTACACTCAAATTACCATTATTTATAATCATCATCTCTTCTATCGAAAATCTATCGAAAATCTTTAAAAACAAGATGTAGATATTATCCAGATCTCCAATCCAAAACTGTGTTTAAAAACATTCAATTCACAATTTCGTTCTACTTTCTTCCTTTCTTATACATCCAAAGTTCTATTTACATTAAAAAATTACTATTCACTCTTCGATCAAAATCCCCAAAAACAAAACACCGTTATCTCCAATCAAACACGTCACCGTCTTTAAAATCGTCCAGCTTAAAATTCCCGGGTTTCTTCTTCTTCTTCTTCGCTCCGTTTGCCCCCTTCCCTCCGTAAGATCAGTGAAAATCAATGGAAACAGTTGCACGCCCCACAATTCCCCGAGACAAGCGAGAAACATCGGCGTTGATTCTAAGTACTTACCCCTGTCAAAGTTGGTCTCGTTTATATTCAACCGAATTGGCTCGGCTTTGCACGCCGTCGATTTCATTCGTATTCGCGTACTTTTCGCGGCGACAGGCGCAAAACCACGGGGGTTGGGAAACCACGATTTCCATAATCGATACGAACCGGCCCGAAATCGGCTTCTCGCCACCGAGACACTCGTCTCTCTTCGCTCTGTTTTCTTCTTCTTCTTCTTCTTCCCGATCCTCACCCCTCGACCGTTCTTTTCCACAATTTCCTCGCCGCTTATTTCCCGCGATCATCCGAAAATTTCGACCAGTTAAACCTGTGGACGGAATGCCCGTCCCGATTATCCCGCCGAGTCGGATTACGATTTGTTACGTTCCACGATGATAAATGAGAGAGGGCAGAAATCGATCTTTTCAACGTTGGTCGAGCGACCTTGGTGAATAATACACGTGAAAATGAAAATTATTGGGAGGGTAGAATTCCAGGGGATTCGAGAATGGGAGAAAAAGATTCCCTCCTGGATTTCTTTCTTCTTTCATTCAGGTGAATTATTAGAATAATTATTAGCTGATCTTCTAATTGGAAATTTGCAGGATGTTGGTAGATTCTATTTACAAGTCAAAATGAAAGTTGATGTGCGAAAATGAGCATTTGAAATAATCCAGAGGAAAATAAATATTAATAATGAATATATATTAATAGTTTTCAAGAAGAGGTTTTCAAGAAGGTTGAAGGCCGTTTGTAAAATTGTATCGATTGGAGAATAATAATTTGACGTTTCGAAATCGCCACGTTTCGTCGAGAAACGAAGATTCGACGCTAATCTGAGATAAATCGGGTATTATTGAAATAATATTGCGCACGTATTTCAAACAAACGTGTCGCAATCCAAGCGACACATTTGTAAAATCGTGTCGACCGGAGAAGCATTGGACGGGATTCGAGGACAGAAGAATAATAATTTTCGAGGTTCGTCGTTTGGAAATCCGCCCATCGCCACGTTTCGCCGAGAAACGGAGACGGAAACAACGATCTGACGCTAATCCAAGATAAATCGAATGTTATTAAAATAATATTGCACGTATTTCAAACAAACGTGTCGCAAAGCGACATTTGTAAAATCGTGTCGATTAAACCCAGGATTGGAGAAGCATTCGATGGGATTCGAGGAGAACAATAATTTTCGAGATTTGTTTGGAAATTTTGTCCATCGCCACGTTCCGTCGAAAAACGAAATTAAAAACAAGACCAATCGAACATTATTAAAATAATATTACATGTATTTCATAACATGTCGCAATCCTAGCGAGTTTACAATCGTGTATCGATCGAAGCCAAGATCGAAGAAGCATTCGATGGGATTCGAGGATAGAAGAACATTAATTTTCGAGGTTTGTTTAGGAATTTTGTCCATCGTCATGTTCTGTCGAAAAACGAAATTAGAAACAAGGCTAATCTAAGACGAATCGAATATTATTAAAATAATATTATACAATGTGTCGTAAAGCGACATTTAATAATTAACAGAAAATGTCGTATCGATTAAACCCAGGATTGGAGAAGCATTCAATGGGATTAGAGGACAGGAGAACAATAATTTTCGAGATTTATTTGGAAATTCTATCCATCGCCACGTTTCATCGAAAAACGAAATTAAAAACAATTAATCTAAAACGAATCAAATATTAAAGTATTATTAAAATAATATTATACACGTATTTCAAACGAATATATCGCAATCCTAGCGATTTTACAATCGTATCGATCGAAGCCAAGATCGAAGAAGCATTCGATGGGATTCGAGGACAGAAGAACATTAATTTTCGAGGTTTGTTTGGGAATTTTGTCCATCGCCACGTTTCATCGAAAATTAGAAACAAGACTAATCTAAGACGAATCGAATATTATTAATATTACACAAACAAACGTGTGTTGTAAAGCATTTGTAAATAATAAATATTTGTAAAATCGTATTGATTAAACTCAGGATTGGAGAAGCATTCAATGGGATTAGAGGACAGGAGAACAATAATTTTCGAGGTTTATTTGGAAATTTTGTCCATCGCCACATTCCATCGAAAAACGAAATTAAAAACAATTAATCTAAGAC
Organism: Apis laboriosa; assembly: GCF_014066325.1. Classification (NCBI taxonomy): domain Eukaryota; kingdom Metazoa; phylum Arthropoda; class Insecta; order Hymenoptera; family Apidae; genus Apis; species Apis laboriosa. The sequence continues at coordinate 1,836,586 of NW_025222452.1, forward strand.
GAATCGAATATTATTAAAATAATATTATATACGTATTTCAAACTAACATGTCGCAATTCTAACGATTTTACAATCGTATCGATCGAAGCCAAGATCGAAGAAGCATTCGACGGAATTCGAGGATAGGAGAATATTAATTAAAGGTTTGTTTGGAAATTTTGTCCATCGCCACATTCCGTCGAAAAATGAAATTAAAAAGGCTAATCTAAGACGAATCGAATATTATTAATATTGTAAAGCAACATTTGTAAAATCGTATTGATTAAACCCAAAATTCGAGTAGCACTCGATGGGATTCGAAGACAGGAGAGCAATAATTTTCGAGATTTATTTGGAAATCCTGTCGAAAAACAACAAATTAAGAAATAAGGCTAATCTAAAACAAATCGAATATTATTAATATTACACAAACAAACGTGTATTGTAAAGCAACATTTGTAAAATCGTATTGATTAAATCCAAAATTCGAGTAGCACTCGATGGGATTCGAAGACAGGAGAGCAATAATTTTCGAGATTTATTTGGAAATCCTGTCCATCGTATACACATTCCACGAAGAAACGAAATTAAAAACAAGACGAATCGAATATTATTAAAATAATATTACACACACGTATTTCAAACGGACGTGTCGCAATCCCAGCGACACGTTTGTAAAATCGAAGCCAAGATTCACACATCGTTCGGAGAAGCATTGGACGGGATTCGAGGACAGGAGAACAATAATTTTCGCGGTTTGTCGTTTGGAAATCCGTTTACCACCGCCACTTCGGTTTGGGATCGTCGCCACCAGGGAAACGTTAAAGCACGTTCCCTATGCAAATGCTTTTCTCCTGGGCGACGTTTGCACCGTGTATCACCGATATACATTGACGAAAACAATAAGAACGGGTTTCGACGCTCCTCCTGTCATGTTAACCAATCCGATCGACGTCCCATGGCTTTCCTTTTATTGCTCTTCCATCGGGGCGACCGAAATGTCCACCCGTGTCCGCCCCTGTCGCAGCGCAAAGAGAGCGGAAAAAAATATAGAGTTTATATTTTTTTCGAAGGCGCTTCGCTAATATTTCGAGCAATCGAGAGAAATGAACCATCGTTCAACTTCGAGCGAGTGATTGCCAAGAAAATGGTTCAAACTGACCAACCATTTTCTCGAAACCTATTTCGATATTCTCTATATCCTATTCTTCTTGATCTCTTGATGAAAGGCGCGAGAAATCGAGAAGAATTGTTAGAATTTAATGCGATTACAATCATACGGTTCAATTTTTTTCGAAATTTGGAGGAAAAGAAATATTCGATACGGTGGAAAGTGGAAAAATGATTTTCACTATTAAATTCGATGCAAGAGACGCGTTGTTGAAACAGAGAACGAATTTGGTATTTATTAATACTTTATTAGATTCTTCCTCTGAAAAAGACGCGTTGTTTCGTTGGTGTTTAACATCAGTTAAATAGTTTCTTATTTTTCTTATCCGTATCCTTTTTCCGTGCGCTTATCGGCGAAAAGTGAAAAGGAACTCGTTCGCGCCTTGCTAATTACAGTTATTTGTTTGTCAAAGTTATTCCTTTAATCTTCTGATAAACAGCGTCCGTTTTTTTCACTTTTTCTCGACAATTGAAGCGAGATCTTCTTACGAGATGATATTTAAAATATTTAAAAATTGACGTTAAATTCGAAATGTTAATTACGACGATAGATAGCAGCACGGTATATAAATAAATGTAATCGAAAAGCTTTTTCTTTTCTTTTCTTTTCTTTTTTTTTTTTTTAAAAAAGAATGGCTTATGAAATTAAAGCGAAGTAAAAAGCTTTTGATATTCTCCGGCTCCAGCTTTTAAAATACATTTTACGTATGATAAGAAAGAGAGGATGATGTAATAATAATTATAACAGAAACAAGGCACATTTTAGAGGATAACGCGGCGGTTAAATATTAAAAATTATTTTAATTCGAGGAAAGAGATCCAGACAGACTTTTGAATTGACTTTTTCAAAAATTCGTTCAAAATCCGTATCCCAAACTCGATCGAATTTCTCGAAATTTTTATATAGCAATACAAACAGATCGAAAATTCCGTGGCAAGAAACGAATCGAGGATTCCCTCTTGTAAGTTACTTACTTAGTAAAAAAAAAAAAAAAAAAAAAAGAAACGAAAGAAAAGCCAACGTCTGTCAACCGTTTCAAATATATAACGCGCATAAGCGTGTTTTTGTATTCGTAGCACCGATGAAAACGTAGCGCACCCTCGTACACGGAATCGCGTGTTCTCTCCGTGAATTTCCAGCCTGAACTTTTAGCCTGACAGTTTCGCAGCGGGATTTCCACCTTGTTGTTCGCTTGTTCCAATTGTAACAAGGCGCGTACCATTTCATCCTCCCTCAGAAATGAATGTATTGAAAGGAATTCCTTTTTCTCTCTCTCTCTCTTTTTTTTTTTTTTTTTTCTCTCATTTTGAATCACGAACGCGTGATTCAACGATTAATTGATAATCCAACCTGCTCCGTGCCATTTAGTTTAATACAACGCACGTTGCTCGGCTGTCTACATTTTTAAACGCTTTTCCCTACTCTACAATTATACTCTTTCGTGTCTTTCTTTTTTTCCTTTTTTTTTTTTCCTTTTTTTTTTTTTTTCGTCTGCCTCGTGGAAACGACAGACAATACAAAATGAGGCGGCGCACCGTTGGAAACTTTTAACCGGGCATTTTAATCTTTTTCCCCCCCTTTTTCTCCTCTCCCTCTCTCCTTTGAATCGTCGAAACGGCTCTTTTCGTACCGATTCTATCCGACTTTCATAGGGTAAACAATGCTGGGACGAATAAAGGATTTACTTGGAAAAGATGTTCGACTCGGACCAGATTGCCTCTCTGTCAGCTTGAAAGATACAGAATGGGGAGACTTGCCGCGAGACGATGCGGTGTACACTCGCGTGAAACGAGCAAACTCTTGAGCAGCACGAGCAACAAGTAGCGCACTCGAAGCTTCCGAGTAGTCGATCCTTCTTCCAGATATGACTCGGTTGCGGAACTTATTTATCGTTGGGAGATCGACGCCCCCAATACCTATTATAATTGGAAACTATTTTTTCGAAAGATATTTTGAGAAGAAATTTTGTCGAGAGAGGAAGAGGATTTTATTTCGTCCCGTTTCGATGAATTTCGGGAAGAAAGAAGTAAAGATAAATGAATAAATAGAATCAAATCGAAACTGTTACGTGTTCGATTGGAAGAATAAACGATACGATCGGTGTATTGATTCGAAACAATAGTAACGATAATTTATTGTATTCGATAATTTAACGTATCCTTTTGCGATTGTCGAGCAGAACGTTGCACGTTTTCTTCGTGTGATTTAATATCGAATCCGACTAGCATAAGGGAAATTGATTTTCGTAAATTTCCAATTAATTTTCCGAACCAACGATGCCGTGTGTCGAGCCCGTATATATATATATATAAACTATATATATTTACCGAGATCCAATAAATGCGTATCTGTGGATCGCGGTTGAAATGCAGGTGAAATACAGTTGTACAGGTAATGGAATGATGTAAAAGCGGACGGACGGAAAGCGTAACGCCTCGTCTTTTGACGGCTATCATCTGTCATCTATCACGAGAGAGAGAGAGAGAGAGAGAGAGAGAGAGAGAGAGAGAGAGACTTTTAACAATTGACGTAAATTTCGCAAGTCATGTGACACGCGTACGACACGTGATTATCGAATTGCGGATGACAATGAATTCAGATGTATGCACGCGTTGTATACGTGTTGAATTCATGAACCAGTTTCCAAATAAATCAATCTCTATTGGGCCGCGTATCCGTGTTACCGCAAATCGACGGTTTGCCATATAATAATAAATATATATGTACGTATAAAAACACGTGTTTGTTGCGTGATTTTCGATTTGCGTGGAAACAGTTTTTCGGTTATTTTTCGCGTTTTTTTAAATATTTACGTGGAATTTAGAAATATCGGTTCCCCTCCCGCATAATCAACGTTTATATTTCATATTTTATATTTTTATTTGTATTTATGTAACAAGCTGTCGTCCGCGAAATTATCCACAACTCTTTTAAGCGCGATCCATCCGCGTTGGAAAGGAAATTTTCCGCTTTGTCCGATTCGAGAGGGACTCGCACGCGAGAAAGGGATGAGGAACTCTCTTCTCCAACTCGCAGTCACGCTACGTAATTCGTTTTTATGATTCCATTCTTCCTGCAAGAGAGATACACCTCCAATGTTGTATCCACATTGTTTCAATAACATCGTTAATAACATCTCACTTGGTTTCATTCCACTGGAGATTAAAGGAGAATCTGTATATACAACGAAGCCGTGAAATTAAACCGTATATCTACCTGGACGCTGGAATCAGAGATCAGATGAAAAGAGATATAATATACCCTCGAAACGAACGCTCACCTTTTCCAGAATCCCAAAACAACAAATGTCTCTCGTCGAAAAACTTTATTTCAAACTTGACCAACGTTACTACCCTCTGCTACAAACCAAACAATTCCACGCGTTGGCGCTCAAAGATAACCAATTTCGCGCGAACCGCAGCGAATATCTCGAGGGTGATACCCACGCGTATTAATCCGCTACGAAAACGTACCCGGCTTCCTCCTTTCTGCTATTGCTGGCAAAGTTGTCAGAGTTTCGAGGGATCGATCGACGTAGCGGAAACAGGCGAGCGAGACACGTCGATCGAAGATTACATCAAGATTAACCACGTAGGAACCGCGTGGATCTCTTCAGACCCCGTCCAGTTAGGGACTCGACAGAGGCGCATCCCCCCTCCTCTTTCGTTTCAGAAACAGTTGGCCGGGCTCGCAGTTGCTCGCTGCAAGGCGACGCGCATTTCCGTCCACGTCTCTCCGCCGGCCCGTGTTTTCATTCGGTAAATGGACGGGCGCATTGTTTCACGCGGACGCGGCAACGTGGCGCGGCGCGCTGTATCGCGGATGAATGGAGCCGCGATTCGTCTGAAAGCTCCTTTCTCCGTTTTTTTCTCTCCCTTTCTTTTTTCTTTCTTTCTTTCTTTCTTTCTTTCTTTCTTTCTTTTTTTCTTTTTTTTTTCCTCTCGTTTGTTTCGCGCACTCAACCCATCCATACGCGAATGGTGGATCCATTCCTCCGTTTCAGACACTCGGCTACGGAAGAGAACGGTAACCTTTGGCCAGAGCCGTTGATTTTTCAGAACCGACCCGCGGGTCTTTTATCCGTTTTCCAAGCCCGGCTCCGCGAATTTCAGGAGCTCAATTTTGCGCTACCGTTATTTATGAGTAACCGAAATAACCCCCTCCTCCTCGTCGTCCATCCCTTTCGCCGCAAATAATTTTCCACGAGAAGACGAATGAACGGTGGTTAGTGTCCGGATAAGTTGGATATATCGCGTATATGGGCAAGGAATTAAGAAATACCGAGTGAATTCTTGCCAATGTTTCTCTCTGGCTCCTCTCTTGATTTTTATCTCCAACGGGATATATATTTTTGGCCGACGTTTTGAGAAATCTGTTTCTCTCGTTGTGCCTCGTTTTCGTGGCCTCGTTCGATCATCGTCCCTCTTCGATATCCTTCCACGATTCCCTCTTGTTGAAATTGTTTTGCAGTTGTTCGCAGGCAGGTTCGTTGGTTGTGGAATCTTTTAGCTCGCTCGAATCGGGATTACACCATCGAATATTTCGATATTTCTCCAATTTGTTTTTTTCCAAAAAGAATCCCAGAAAAGGCGTGAATTTTTTTACAGCGAGAAAATTGCAGCGACATTGATCGATTGGTATATTTGTAATACTTTATCTTTGGAACAATAATAACGGGCCGTGTCAAATACTTCCAATTTTTGTCCTTTAAATTTTTTCCACCGATGTAAAAAATATTTCAAACGTCCTTTTTTCCTACTAATTGACGATAATATCTTTTTCGTGTCCAATTAGAATATATTTAAACCAACATTCATAAATTTCTTTTTTCTCGTTATACAAACGTAGCATTTATTCCTTCGAAATTAGAAAAATCTAAAGTTACAATTCGTAATTCAATTTGAAATTCGGTCCGATGGAATGATTTTCAAAGTCGATGAAAACATCGATAATGGAAACTCGTCAACGTCGAACAGCGAAGAATAATTGAACGATTAGCGAATAAGAAATGATTCGTTCGTCGACGAAATAAACGAAAATCGGACGCTAAATTTCTGGCTAAAGAGCCGAGAGAAAAATGCACCGTCAACTTATATTAATCTATGCCGCGTGTTTCGTTTCTTCGTCATCACGCTCCTCCACCATCTCGCCATTTCCTTCCTCCGACGCGGTCTAATTGCGCTTCCGTGATACACGGTGCAGCAAACCGGTTAAATGGGTCGAAAGAGAAGAATGGAATAGGAAGCAGCGGCTAACTCGAAGAAATAACCCGACTGAGCAATGACGGAACGATAGTTTGGCCATTAACTTCAATAACGCCTAAGTAATTAATCATACTCGTTGAATCAATTACAAACGAAAACTGCGGGTAAAGAACGATTATATTTTTCGAAATTCGAAAAGTTTTTCGAATTTTTACTTTGTTGCGAGTTATTTACTCGAAAGATAAAGTAAATGTATATTTTTTTCTTAAAAGATTAATTACTATCCACGAACTTAACACACGATCGAAAAACTGCGAGTAAAGAACGGTTATATTCGATATATTTTTCGAAATTCAGAAAGTTTTGAATTCTTAAATTTTTATTTTGTTAGTTTGCGAGTTATTTACTCGAAACATAAAGCAAACGTGTATTTTTTTCTTAAAAGATTAATTACTATCCACTTAACACACGATCGAAAAACTGCGAGTAAAGAACGATTATATTCGATATATTTTTCGAAATTCAGAAAGTTTTGAATTCTTAAATTTTTATTTTGTTAGTTTGCGAGTTATTTACTCGAAAGATAAAGCAAACGTGTATTTTTTTCTTAAAAGATTAATTACTATCCACGAACTTAACGATCGAATAATTCTTGATAAGGATGTGTCTCAAGAAAAAGTGGAAAGTGAAAACTGAAGAAAAATGAGATTTTCATATTAAGCAAGAAAGCTTGGAAGAAGAGAGATAAGAATTTTAAATTTTGAGTATCGGACAATTCGTTTCGAAAATTCAACTTTGAGAAATCTAAAAATCAAATCTCCATCGTTCACTCGTACCGAGTCATCGATGTCAACTTCCCTCTCTCTCTCTCTCTCTCTCTCTCTCTCTCTCTCTCTCTCTCTCTCTCTCTCNCTCTCTCTCTCTTCAGAAAAGCCGCGAAACTGGGTCAGAAATTAGCCGAACCGAGTGTAGAAAGGAAGAAAAAACAAACGCCGGGAAGAGAAACGAATCCCGGCTAGGATGACACTTTTCCGCCGCGCGGGTTGAAAGCGAAGGGTCCTTCTTTTTTCGCGGTTCGACGAACGAATAACCTCCACGAGAAAGAAGTTGCCTTCGCGGACTCGGCAAGACGAGAGAGAGAAAGAGAAAGAAAGAGCGAGGGTGAGAGAGAGAGAGAGAGAGAGAGAGAAGTGGTACAGGAGGAATATTCTGGTGTAGGGAAGCAGTATGTGAGAGGGTTTGTGGGAAACAATCGCTCGAGAACGAGCATAAAGCCACTCCGGCATTCAACCGGTTCTTTCTTTGCCTCGATTATGGTCGAGTCGACGGGCTACATTCCTCGAGCATTCTTTATCTTCCCGCTTCTTTTCCTTCTTTATCCGCGAATAAGGCTCAATTGCGGGCAACGGTGAGCGTTTCTCCATCGTCGAACGGGAGGGGAGATTGCGAGATGATCGCATAGTGGTCCAGGATTGGAGAAGATTAGACGGTTCTAATCTTCGATGGAGGATTAACGCAAGAGACTGAATTTGTGGGTGGATAAGATTTGGAGGAAATTTGATGTATATTGTTTTGGAAAAATTTCTGAAACGATGTGGAAAGTGTCTATGTTATTCCTACCATTTGAAATGAGTAGATTCACAATCTACTCATTTCGACTATCCATCGATTTCTTCTTTTAACTCACTGTTCTTTTGCATAAAGGGAATATTGGTTGAGTCGTAGTAAGATTAAATTTCAATTTCTCTATTTATTATCTCTATTATTTGAAATGATTCTCACTCACAATCTACTCATTTCGACTATCCATCGATTTCTTCTTTTAACTCACTTCTTTTTCATAAAGGGAACATTGGTTGAGTCGCAGTAAGATTAAAATTCAATTGTTCTGTTTATTATCCCTATTATTTGAAATGATTCTCTTTTATAATTATTTTCAATAGATTTCTTCCTTTAATTTAGAATCTTTTTTTTATAAAAGCTATTTTGATTGAGTCATATTGAAATTAATTTTATATTTTTATATTTGTTATTCCTATATATTTGAAATGGTTTTCCTTCACAATCTACTCAATACAATCTACTTTCGACTATCGATCGATTTCTTCTTTTAACTCACTGTTCTTTTCCATAAAGGGAACTTTGATCGAATCGTATTGAAATTAAATTTTCATTTCTCTTCTTGCTTCTTGTCATTTGAAATGATTCTCTCTTGCAACTTGCTTACTTCGATTTTCAATTGATTTCTTCCTTTAATTTAGAATCTTTTTTTATACTTCTCTATATTTTGATTGAGTCATTGAAACTTTTCATTTCTCTACTTGTTATTGCTATCATTCGAAATGATTCTTCTATATAATGTACTCATTTCGACATTCAATCGATTTCTTCCTTTAACTCCTTTTCTATAAAGAGAATATTGGTTGAGTTGAATCGAGATTAAATTTTCATTTATCTACTTGTCATCCTTACCATTTGGAGTTATTCTTCTTCACAATCTACTCATTTCGATTTTCAATCGATTTTAAATCAGCGTCCCTTTAAAGAGAATTTCGATTAAGTCGTAGTCGAGATTAAATTCTCATTCGTCTATTTATTATTTCTATCATTTGAAATGATTCTCCCTCATAACTCGTTTCGACTTTCGATCTCTTCTTTCAACTCACTGCTCTTTTCCTTTTAAAGGGAACATTGGTCGAGTCGAGCAGTAAGATTAAATTTTCATTTCTCCGTTATTCCTATCATTTGAAATAATTCTTCTGCGCAACGCGCTCATTCAATCGCTTTCTTTTTTCAACTCGCCGTCCCGCACTTTGATCGAGTCGTGGCGAGATTAAATTTTCATTTCTCTGCTTGTTATCCTTACCTTATTTCGAGGTACACACCACGACCTACTCGTTTCGACTTTCAACAGTCGAACCCTCTTCCATCGACTCGCCGTTCTTCTTTCCTATAAACGACTCGTATTCGTTGTTAAAAATTAAATTTCCTCTCTTCGTAAACGCGAAGAATTTGGCTGACTGGCGAGTAGCGCGTGGAAGATTTTTGGAAGGATAGAAAGCCACGAAAAACTCGGAACAAGAAATTTACTTTAATCGGTCCCCGCTGTAATGGGCCATCGAGGCTTTATCGTTTCCGCTAATGCGTTCGCCATATCGTAGGAATAATAAAAGCGTAACTGGCCACGGTAACCCTTAACGATACTGCTAGGAGGAACGTGGCCAACAAAGTAGATTCCTGATAAACGTGGACGTTCTCTTTTCTGTTTACGTTCCATCGAGCGTGAAAGTAATCGCCCTTTGAAAACGGGCGTAAACTTATTTACGATTTTCAACTATCCCCCCTTTCCTCATCTCCTCTCTGCCTTTGACGTCAAATCGTTCGAATCTTTATTTATCTATACTACTTTCACTCGTTTCTTTTTTCTTTCTTTAATTTATCCTACGTCTTCCAAATTCTTGGAAACGTCGCAGACGAAGGAGTTGGAAGCGTTGCAAGGAAGAAAAAGACTCTTCTTCCTTTTTTTTTTTTTTTTTTTTCCTTTTTACAGAGAGGATGGCGATAGACGAACGGATAAGCAGACGTTATCTTCTTACCGTTTCGTTCCTATCCAATCGCAGATCGTCTGTTTCCCCCTCAGTCTTAACCTTGGCATTATCTAAATCCTGGGATCCCTGAGAGCTAGAGTTTTTCCTAGCGACGATCGACACAGACAGCCGAGAGGAGGCAATACGTGCACACGGGTTGAATCGTTGATCCGGTTTAATCCCGCGGAGTAAAACGTTTGGTCTTTATTCGGCCCGGTTATGGGGAACGAATTATTAATGTTGATCCGCGGGGTTGGGGAGAGGGGTTGGTCCCGTGCAAGGATAATTGCTCGCGTCGCGGGCGGTTACCGTTTGACGACCGTTTCTCGAGGGATCGTCTCATTCACTCGCTCGTCGGAAACCTCTATTACCTTTACCTCCGTTTAACGAAATTTCGTCCCTCTTTTTCCTTCGATCCCCCAACAAATCCTGTCCTTAACTCTCCTCCGGCTTAACGTATTTCGAAAAGGGTATTTCGATTCTCTTCGACAGAATGCTATTAGTAATCGCTCTACTCTCGTTCTTAAATTTCGATCATTTTCGCTTCTCCCGCGATAAAACGAAATTCAATCCACTCTAATACAACCGTTATAATATATATATCCGAAAAGCTACGCGGTATAATCCTCTACTGCGAACCAGTCTCTCGTACCACCCTTTCCATAATGCTATTTTAAAAAAGAAAAGGCGATCCTTAGAGATTAGGCTTCCCCTCTTGTAACTCGATACGAGCCTTCTCCTCGACAGCTTCGAGCGAATGAAACGCGTAAAAGAGAGCGCAAGAGAGAGACTCTCGAATAAACAGAGATCTTCTTCTGTTTCTTCTGCACGAATCCCAAGAGTGGTCTATCTTATTCGTTTACCGTTTCCACGCCACGTCGTTTCGAAGGTAACGACGATTTCCTGTCGATATCGTAGGGCATGGCGAACGAGCAAACAACTATCGAGCACCGGTCGTGGTATCGATATTCTGTCGGCGTGAGAAAGGCACAATATCCGCGGGTTATATATATATATATCTTCCTCGAGCCGAGAACGGGTCGCTGTCGAGTTGCCGTTCGCGTCTCTTCCCTCGTCACGCGCGAATCTCGACGCGACAGTGTCGCGGCACCGAGGTTTATCGGCGTAGCCTCGCCTTTATTCGAGCGATCTTCTTCGAGTTTGGCGCTCGAGGAGAGGTAGCAAGAAGAAGAGGAAGAAGAGGAAAAGAAGATTTGAAAGTACAATTGGCGGTTTTACGCCGGCCTATCATGGGGGGAGGAAAATGGTGTTTGAAGGAGATTCTTGCCGATTCTCGTGCTCTTCAAAAGTGATGAGGGGTACGTGAGTGTGTATGGTCGTTGCGCGGCTATTTACCTTATAGCGTACGTATGCACGAAACAGAGAAAGGCGAGAGATCAACGAGAGCGTTGTTCCACGATGGCCAGGAGTGAGTACTCGAGCCGTTCTCTTCTGCCCGTTTAAGACAAGAGTCTTTCCAGATGACAAACTTCTCTCGCTTCTCCCTTCTATTTACCTCTTCTTTCCCCCTTCCCTCGGCGCGAAGTGACGGGCTGCCGTTTATTTCACCATC
>NW_025222452.1:1851511-1945507 GCF_014066325.1 Apis laboriosa
GGTCCCCGTTAATTAGTCAATGTTGTATTCCAACGTTCCAAAGCTACCTTTCAATAATTGATCAGATTAGCTCTCAATGAAGTTCTCGCCGGTGCTACGATTGATTTAACGAATTAATTGCCTAGGTTAGGTTCTCTTTCACCACCCAAGAAACACCTCCCCCATCCCTCTTTCGATAATCGGCCGATGGGTCAGGTTTCCTTTTCCAACCAAACACCCTCTTTCGATAATTGGCCAGCCTGGATTCCCCCTCCGCGACTCCCCCTCTCCCATCGATCCCCACGATTGATTTAATCACGACGCGGCCCCTCCTCTCCGCCGCACAACTTTCTTCCACTTCCAACATCCACCCTCCCTCCCTTTTCACCTCTCCTTTCGATACGTGTTCCCATATCGCGCGAGGCTCGCGAGGCTCACGAATCACGAAGAAGATTGAAATTGTCGAGTGGGAAGAGGGTCGGGAAGAGAGGCAGATCCGACAGGATCGGTAGTTGCCCGCTCCGCCGTGGCGTGGCGCGCGGGTGGGTGGATCGTGGATCGTTGGATGGCGCGCGTCGTCGTCTCGCAACTACTTACCAACTTCCGAAGGCTCTCGGTATCGACGTTGAAGAGTTAATTTTAACTTTATCTCTCGGTCGAGTTTGCGGCCTTCTCTCTCTCTCTCTCTCTCTCTCTCTCTTTCTCTCTTTCTCTCTTTCTCTCTCGCCTCGCCAAACGGGGATACGGCCGGTTATACTGTAGGCAGCCAAGACACCAAGTTCGCCAAGTTTCATAATATCTCGCAGGAAAGAGGTGAGCGAATAGCAACTTTTCCCCCTCCTATTTATTAAGCCTAAGAAATGTCTAATTGTAATTGTAATACAGGGGAGGAATACAGGGGAAGAATTTGGAGACGTCACGTATCTTCTTGGTGATGCATTTTTTTAGGGAAAAAATTATGTACAGGATGGATTTCGTGGGAATTTTGTCGAGGATGAGAATGTCAGCTTGGGAAGTTACAATATTTGTACGAATATGTATTTTGGAGTGATTTCAATCCCTCTTCTCGGGATGATAAACGATTGGATCGCATCCTTTTTTTTTTTTTCTTTTTGCAGTAAGATCCTTTAAAGGAAGGGAAAATGGAGTTTGTGTCGAAGCGAAAAAACGTGCGTGTTCCGTGTGAAAGGGGAGGTTAGAGGGAGGGAGGAAGGGAGAGAGAGAAGGGTTGGCCGAGAAATTCTGAATCCGTTGGCGGGAAGGGAGTGATTGATTGGCGAAAATTACTGACAGATTGATGGAAATTAATGGAAAGCTGGGTTGAAAATTAATGGCTCGACTCTGGTGAATCGCGGGAAAGTTAAAATGCCACTCGATCCGCGCACAGGTATAAATCTATGCTCCGCGTATGACACGGATATCGGATATGCGCGTGTAAGTATGATTAAATTTATGTTCGGCCGCAAAGTATCGGGATTAACGGCCGTATGGCCGAAACGAGAATCTGTCAAAATATGCTCGTCGTCGTGGTAAAGTGCGTTTCTCCTCCTCCCCCCTCCCCCTGATAATTTATGCCGTTATCGCCGCCATTGTGTCCCCCAGTTTTCGCGACCAACTTTTTTCTTTTTTTTTTTTTTTTCTTTTCACGCGCGAAATTCCAAATTTCATCGCCTCGAAATCGGAATATTACGTTTCTAAACGCGATGAAACGCGTTTCCATCCGTCTATCTATCTAACCCGTGATCGGTATCTATTGAACTTGTTATTACGAAGATAATTGTTAACAGATTAATCCAAAGTTAGGTGGGAAACAATTTTTTTCGTTCTTATTTTTTAACAAGATTGGAAGAATAAGTAAGCGAGTGAGTAAGTAAGTAACACGAGTGAAAATTGGACAAAATTTGAAAACGGAGTTTTTAACGGGTAATTTTTCAGTTGCAACGACATAGAAGAAATCAATTTGTGCGAAGAGAGGAATAGGTAACGTTTCGCCGTTTCAACAATGAATTTTATATTCGAAAATTAAAACTTATAGTCACGGGACGAAGGAGGACGACGTAGCAAACGCGAGATTAAATGGTATTGATTTACCGATCGACATCGCGTTCTCGTAAATTCATTGGCCGGATAACGGTGGATAAAATCGGTGGGAAGCGAATTCTTTTGGCAAATAGCATCGAAGAGAGGACTCGATGCTTTTTTCCCGGCTATGGAAACGATCGACTTTCCTCTAAAATTTTACGATTATTTTTATTTCCCGTTCGACTTAATATCTCGTGGCAAATGAACGGGCAAAGAGTTTCGACAGATGAGCTTGCAAACATGAAAAATATTTTTCGTAGATATTATCGGTGTCTAATAACCCGTGACGTGACGTTTATTCCATCGAAATTCGTGCCTCGTTTGCCTTCCCAGTAATTTAATCACGACAGAGGTATAGAAATAATTTACATTGCTCGTCGAGTAACAAGTAACTGAAATATATAACGAGAATTGTTTTATTCGTTTCCAATGTGTGCGCGTGTTTTCGCGTTTATTTTATTTATTTAATCATGAATATAATTAAATGAAATTGTTTTTTCCCTTTTATTGCATATTTTTCTTCAAATAATTAGAAAAGACATTCGTCAACAACGAAACGATCGACGAAACTATTCACGGATATTTTTCAATAACTCTTCAATTATAAATAAGATGAAACGGGCATATCATCGATGAAACTTTTAATTGCGAAGAATTTTCTCTACCCAATGTGTCCAAACTGTTCCGAAACTGTCGGGATTATTGATCCCCCTCGCAGGAAATATCTGGAAATTAAAAAGTTTCCGGGAATCTTGCTCGTTCTTTCACACTCTCCCCTCGACCGATATTTCTGGGAACAAAGCAGAGTCGACTTTTTTCTTCGACCCTCGCGGAAAAGGAAGCGTCGAAAGTGCGTTCGCACCGGTTACCTGTCGTTCCGTCAATTGGACTGGGCCGGAAGAAAAGGGAAGACGAAAGGGAGGGAAAGAGATCTCGAATTCGCTTTGTCGAAATTTGCATTCGAGATACGTGGAATGGAAGGGGAAATTCTAAGACGAAGAAGAAGAGGACAAGTTTTAAGTTTCGATTACTTCGAATTACGAACCACCTCGTAACCACACATCGTAAAATCATATATCTCGTCGATTATCGAGGATATCCATCGATAATCCCATAAGCGGATCATAAATTTTCCAAAAATATGGAAATATTTTTATTTCAGGAATCCGGGAATCCGTGTCATAGAACGAAGAAATTAATATTCACCGTCGAGGATGACCGGTTATACACCTGACCAGGGACGAGGGGATGGACGATATAACTCGAAAGGGTTGGAGCTTGGACAACGTCGAATGTCGCTCGGAATGAAAATTGGTATAGGCGTTGCTCGCTCGCGCAAGTCCATATTGTATGACACCGCGAAATTCGGATGATTTATTACGTAATATCACGGCCACGCTTGGAAACCTCGATTCCCTCTCGCGCCGCTCCACCCACGCTCCTACCACGTCCTCCTGCTATCCAGATCTGATCTCTCAGATGCCTCTCCACCCTTCCCCCCTTCCTCTTTTCCATCGACGCGCCGCTACACTTGCCAGCCATTCCAATTGAAAATTTGACTTTAAAGAAGATCTATCAACCGAGACGCGATGTTCCATCGATTTACTTATCTATCTACTTGTATATGTGTGTGTGCGCGCAGCCTCCAGTTATCACACCACCACCAATTGCCACGTATCGCCTGGAAAATAATTTCTGGATCCAACTGATCGCTGATCGATTTATTTAACTCGATAGCTCGAGCGCTCGAGAAAGGGGAGAAGTTTGGAGGAAAATGGTTTTTTCGAGGCCTTCGAACGGAGGAAGGGGAATCGTTAACGAGGAACGAGGCGAGATCAAAAGAGCGGCGGAATCAGCAGATTCGAGGAGGGAAACATTTGATCAGGGTTTACCCCCCCCTCTCTCTCTCTTTCTCTCTCTTCCCTCCCGGTTCTCGCGCCAAGGAAAATGAAGAGCATTTTCCAATTTTCGTCTGTGGATATGACGTGGGTCTTAACCCCTCTCCCCTCCCCAGAATCTGGAATGCCCGATACGTGACGGAATTATAGATTTCGTTCGCGAAGAAGGTCGAGTACAACCCTGGAATGATAACATTTTCAACGGGGAGGGGGAGGGAAAGGGGGAAAGGGTCGATCCCCCAGCTTCCTTTATCCTTTTTTGTCTCGAAGACTTGGGTAACGGTAACGTGCTTCCTCCGTGTCCAGCTTTCTCTCTCTCTCTCTCTCTCTCTCTCTCTCTCTCTCTCTCTCTCTCTCTCTCTTCCCCTTCCTCTTCCTCTTCTGGTTAGTTCGAGAAAATATCGACAATGCAACTTCGTAACGCGTGATATTGCCTCGTAAGGTGAAACATCTCTCGGTGTTCTGTTCGGTGTTGGAATTTAAGAAGTGATTTAACTGAAGGACTAATAGAGGTCGTCGAGTGTCGATTAAACCACGTTTCTTCTCTCTCTTTTTTTTTTTGTACGTTGTGGAATACAGGATGGTTCGATTTTGTGAAGTATCATCACGTTCGGATCTTGTTTCATCGGTTCAGATAGGTGGCGCTGGCTCGTAGACGTTGTGATATATCTAGGGTTCCCTAGATCCTCAATGGCATCACGCTAGACCATCCTGCTCTATTTTGAAAGGTTTTATTCGACAAATATCAGGCGGTCTATCATAGTCGGCTTCTTCGAACGCTTCTTCATCTATGAAATTTTTCTCCATGAAAAGGGGATGGAGCTATCTCTATTCTTATTCCCGGACAAGTTTTTGCATTTGGAGATCTACTCGAAGGGAAGTATGTTCGATCTCTTTCGAAATTCGAAATTATTATACAATGCAATTGTTAAATAAGTAAGTTTGAATAAACAAGGTTTATTTGTTATTACAAGTAAGAGACGAATCGAGCGGAAAAACATTTTAAACGCAACGCGTATTCGCGTAGGATGGGTAATATTCAGAGGCATAGACGCAGCTGTTTCTTATTATCTGTAAGTTATATGTATGGTAATATGCAGGTGCATCTGTGGAGTATCGTTAGTCACATATCAGCGGTTTAGGATTGTAGCTTTACATAAGTAGCGCGCAGATTGCGTCGTAATTTTACAGCTGTAACGGTGGGATGGAGCGAAGCTAAATGTAGCAGATGCACCGGAGAGACACCGAATAGGAATCCTGAAACCGAGGAGTCGAGGATGAATCAGCCATAGACTGAATGCAACAAAATCATCTCTCGCCGATGCTGACGTTGCTAACTAAGTTATAGAGCAAATAGAGCTTGTTGGAATTATGTGTTATTCCTTCTATCATTTTCTCGCTTTGTTTAACGCTTTCCCTTTTCGCATACGAATTGAATTCTTCTTCCTTTTCTTCCAAAATATCGTCACTTTCGATTGAGAATCAGATTCAGTTTAATTTAGATATTTAACTCGTTTTTTAAATTTTCTTTCTCGTATTACGAATTGAATTCATCTTATCTCTCCTTCGTACAATAAATCAACGAACGAACATTCGTTTTCAATTTCGAATCACTCGCGCTCGTCTCTTTTAATTGAAAATTAGATCGCGTTTATTTCACCAGATATTTAACTCGTTTTTAAATTTTCTTTTTCGTATACGAATTGAATTCTTCTTATTTCCTCCGTGCAAAATACCTGCACTCGTAACTTTCAATTGAAAATCAGATCGCATTCATTTCACTAAGTACTTAACTCGTTTTAACTTTTCTTTTTTATCTCCTCCGTACGTAAAATATCCGCGAACGAACATTCGTTTCTCAAATTGCACTCGTCATTTTCAACTGAAAATTAGATCGCGTTCGTTTCAATAGATATTTAACTCGTTTTTAAATTCTTTTCTTTTTCGTATATGAATTGAACTCTTCTTATCTCCTTCATACAAAATACCCGTGAACGAACATTCGTTTTTCAAATTCACTCGTCACTTTCAATTTAAAAACGCGTTTTTAAATTCTTTTCTTTTTCGTATATGAATTGAACTCTTCTTGTCTCCTTCGTACAAAATACCCGCGAACGAACATTCGTTTCTCAAATTGCACTCATCATTTTCAACTGAAAAAAAAGATCGCATTCGTTTCAATAGATATTTAACTCGTTTTTAAATTATTTTCTTTTTCGTATATGAACTCTTCTTATCTCCTTCAAAATACAAAATATTCGCGAACGAACATTCGTTTCTCAAATTCACTCGTCACTTTCAATTGAAAAACGCGTTTTTAAATTCTTTTCTTTCTCGTATACGAATTGAACTCTTCTTATCTCCTTCGTACAAAATACCCGCGAACGAACATTCGTTTCTTAAATTGCACTCGTCACTTTCAATTAAAAAACGCGTTTTTAAATTCTTTTCTTTTTCGTATATGAATTGAACTCTTCTTATCTTTTTCACAAAATATCCGCGAACAAACATTCGTTTCTCAAATTGCATTCATCATTTTCAACTGAAAAATAGATCGCATTCGTTTCAATAGATATTTATTTATATTTAACTTTTATTTATATTTAACTCGTTTTTAAATTATTTTCTTTTTCGTATATGAACTCTTCTTATCTCCTTCAAAATATAAAATATTCGCGAACGAACATTCGTTTCTCAAATTCACTCGTCACTTTCAATTGAAAAACGCGTTTTTAAATTCTTTTCTTTCTCGTATACGAATTGAACTCTTCTTATCTCCTTCGTACAAAATACCCGCGAACGAACATTCGTTTCTTAAATTGCACTCGTCACTTTCAATTAAAAAACGCGTTTTTAAATTCTTTTCTTTTTCGTATATGAATTGAACTCTTCTTATCTTTTTCACAAAATATCCGCGAACGAACATTCGTTTCTCAAATTGCACTCATCATTTTCAACTGAAAAATAGATCGCATTCGTTTCAATAGATATTTATTTATTTAACTTTTATTTATATAGATATAGATATAGATATTATTTAACTTTTATTTATATTTAACTCGTTTTTAAATTATTTTCTTTTTCGTATATGAACTCTTCTTATCTCCTTCAAAATACAAAATATTCGCCAACGAACATTCGTTTCTCAAATTCACTCGTCACTTTCAAATTAAAAACGCGTTTTTAAATTCTTTTCTTTTTCGTATACGAAAATATTCATCTTTTTAAAAATTTGAATCATTTACAGTGACTTTAATTGAAAATCAGACATCGTTCGTTTCAACGGATCGGCAAAACTCATTAAGTCAAAGCGTTTAAATCAGGGCACGAACTTGAAAGGAGTGTGTGGATTTGCGTAAGCCATCTAACCATAATATATTACACCGCAGCATGAATTATACTCTTCATCCGCGCAGGCAACTATCAGCGGCCATTAGTCAATATTAATCTTTAATTAGCATACCTTGCCGCTTCTTTAATTACATTGCGCTTTGACAGCAATTCTTTCTCTAATGTAAACGCTAGTGTTTGCCTAGGAATTACGTTTTCCCAATATTTATTCCATTACAAGACAGGAAAAGGGGTCGATAATTAAGCGAGGAAATGTTGAAACAACCTCTTGGACCTCTATTTGAACAAAGGAGGAGAGAAAAGTAATACTTTGAAATTCCATAACGCGAAGTAACCGCGTTCGAATCGCGATTCTACGCGAAATCAACGCGGGGAAATGTAACAAAAACTGTTCCCGGAAACCTGGTTCGTTTTACCCTTTGGGGGTTGAGAGGGAAATTTAAGATATCTCGAAAAGTTTTCGAAAAAGGAAAACTGACGAGTTCCAATCGATCTTCGTTCGATTTTCTCCGATTCGGTGTTTTCGATGAAGCTCGTCGAAATTCCTCGGCATCGTCTACTTCGTTTACGTGTAATTATTCCAACATAGACGTCGATAAAACTTGAAACTGAATCGTCTGGTTCGCCAAAAAATTTTTGATATTTTTTCCTTTTTACGGAAAAGGAAAGGAATATCTTTTACTTTTCAGGAACGATGATAAAAAAGTTTCAGTTCTCTTTTTTTTTTCAAAATCGAATAATAAATTTACCAGCAGCACTCTAGCTGATACACTGATATTTAGCGCCGAATAAACGAGGATTTAATCAAAACGAAAGAGGGAAAACGAAAGAGATCGTTGATCGAAAGAAAGATCGATCCCGCGCGAACGAAATATTCTCACCGATTCGAGTAAATTTTTAAGTAAAAGTTGTACGCATCTTTAGCGAAGTAACGGGAAAAGTAACCGAGCGTTGTTGTCGCGGGAAGATTTGCTCGCGTGTCTCGAGCCTCGCAAGTTTTCTAATTAAGTACAGCTAACGAGGAAACGCGGTGTCTCGCAGCTCGTGTAAATGGCAAAGACTGAATCCACCACTCTAATTCTCCGTTACGCCATTGCATACAAACTGGCGCCATTTGCGGCAATAGTGGAAACTATATAACGTTTGTTTAACGCTCGAAGAGATTTCGTCGGGAGAATACGATATTATATTTTTCATTTCAATATATATATATTAATTTTAAGTCCAAATATATATTATTATAATATATTATCAATTATTTTAGGATGAGATGTTAGTCTAGGATTAATTTCATTTTGTTTAGTGATTTATTATATAGAAATAAAATCTTTTACTTCAGGAATAGTAACAATTATTTTAAATCGTGTTGGTGATTCAGGATTGTTATTAATAATATGTTTTGTTGCTTGTTGTTGGAAGATGAAATTTAATGTTGTATAAAATAAATGAATATATAATAATTTTTTTTATTATTAATAGCTTTTACTTAAAAGAGTTCAAATTCCTTTTTCAACTTGATTATCAATAGCAATAATAGCTCCTGTTTCATCATTAGTTCATTCTTCAACTTTAGTAACAGCTGGAATTTATTTATTAATTAGTTATGCAGATTTATTAAATTATGAATTTAAAAATTTTATTTTATTAATCTCTAGATTAACGATATTATTTGCAGGATTAATTGCAAATTTTGAATTAGATCTAAAAAATGTTGTAGCTTATTCAACTTTAAGACAATTAGGATTTATAATAAGAACAATATCATTAGGATTTAATGAATTAGTATTTTTACATTTATTTATAATCAAACGATTAAAATATTAACGATATTATCTGAAATAGTTTTGCATTTATTTAGTTATAGAGCGTGTTCAAATATTGTCGTGAAGCGAAATATCGTTTACATTTTATCGTAAAATGCATAATTATAATTATTTCGTTGCATTAATATAATAAATGAACGCATTATGAAAATTTATGTTAAAAAATAGTCCTTTCTATAAGATTTTCGTGAGTGTATATCGTAAACGGGTAAATACCTGGGCGAAGGACACGCTTAACCGCACAAGTGATTCATTAATCGGTTAGAAGAAGAAGAGGAAAAAAAAAATATAATTTAAAAAAATATTTATAGTTTAAATAGCATTAAGGAGGCGACACCCGTTGAAAATTCTTTCGAAAGTGTAATCTCACGAACGCAGGAATGCTCGCTACAGGATTGAATTTTACAAGCTGGGAGGAAAGAAGTTGCTGAGGGGGAGAACTTGCTAAGATGATAGTATGTACAATATTCGCTCTTCAGTTGAACGTTGCCAACGAAAACTTTATCTTTATTAACTCTCACTTCGATCCTGCTCTATTTTATCTCAAGTTTCGGTTGTTTTGGCTTAACCTATCAAAAGGCTTAACCTAATCAAGGATTAAATTTAACTATCCCGGAGAAAGAATATCTTTCGACCATTGCTCGAACGCCATTTCTTCTGAAAATTACGCTTAACCTCGAAGAAAACAAAGAAAAAAAGAAAAAGTAGAGAAGCTTTCGATCGGATTAAAATTTCAGAAGCCATTTTTCAAATTTTATAAAGAGATCAATTTTCTGAAAATTACAATTTCAAAAAAAAAAAGATAAATATCGATCATCATCGATTAAAATTTTAGAAACGAATACGATATATTCGATGATTTCGAAATTACAAAGTGCTCGAACGTCATTTCTTCTGAAAATTACGCCTAACCTCGAAGAAAATAAGAAAACAAAATGTAGAGAAACTTCGATCGGATTAAAATTTCAAAAGCCATTTTTCAAAATTTATAAAGAGATCAATTTTCTGAAAATTACAATTTCAAAAAAAAAAAAGATAAATATCGATCATCATCGATTAAAATTTTAGAAACGAATACGATATACTCGATGATTTCGAAATTACAAAATGCTCGTCATTTCTTCTAAAAATTACGCCTAATCTCGAAAAAAACAAGAAAACAAAAAGTAGAAAAGCTTTCGATCGGATTAAAATTTCAGAAGCCATTTTTCAAAATTTATAAAGAGATCAATTTTCTGAAAATTACAATTTCAAAAAAAAAAAAAAGATAAATATCGATCATCATCGATCGAATTAAAATTTTAGAAACGAATACGGTATACTCGATGATTTCGATGAAATTACAAAAATGGCGTAAAAGGCGCGTCTTTTGAAAATTACCCGCATGTCGAGACCCTCTCTAATTCCTCTCCAATTTGCAGCGAGTACAGTAATTTCTTTCCCCAGATGAATCGCGAATGATTCGTAGTTGTGGCGGGAAGGTAATAAGGCAGGTCGCAAGGGGCTATCGGTCGGTCACGATCGTTACATGGAAAATGCGCAATCTCACGAGCGCACGGGTGTTCGGTAGTTTCGAAGCACGCGAGGATCGGTTATCGTTCCACGCGTTCCAACAATTGTAACTATTAAAGGCTGTTGGGTCTCCGTTGCTTTTCTGATCGCTAATCCGATGCATGGAAAATGGTGGACGAAAAATGGGTTCCGGTTTATCGACGCGTTCCGGGATTTTCATCCCGGCAGTTAAGATCATTCGGATGATGCGCCGCGTTTCAGAACGTTTAACGAGATTTTGTTATTTTGTTATTTCACCGTCCGACGATCGTTTGCTTGACTATTATTTTGATAAATCCGTCATCGTCCATAGTTCCTTTATTTTTCTGTTTCTCTGTATTCTTTTTCGAAACTTTGCAAATGGCGGAAAATTATTGGCCTTGTCGCCGATTTTTTTTAAATGTTTCATTTTTTATTCCCTGAATTTTTTCTTCCTTGAAACTTTGTAACAGGGAAAAATTATTACAGTTTTGTTTCAAAAACTTTTAAAATTCGTCGATTTCTCCAATTGAATCTTTTCATTTTTCTATTTTGTTTTTCAAGTTTGTTTTGCATTTATAGTGAAAATTAATTAATATTTTCGCCGATTTTCCATTGTATTTCTAGCTGATAATTTTTGGCAATTCCCGATTTCTTTAAATCTTTCATCTTTCTCTCTGAATTTTCTTTTTCGAAACTTTGCACGTGGAAAATTATTGTACTTGTTGAAAATAATTTTCCACTGTCAATTCCTGATTTCTTCAAATCTTTCATTTTCCTCTCTATTTTCTTTCTCGAAACTTTGTATTTACAGTGAAAAGTTATCCCACTTCTCTTTCAAAAACTTTTCATTGCCAATTCCATTATCGTTTACCGATTTCTACAACTTCATTTTTCCAATTTTTCCTATTTCCTTTCTCAAATCTTTCCATTTATAGCGAAGATTAATTAATATTTACCATTGATTCCATTTTCCTGACTCTTTCCCCTTATTCCCCTCTCCAAAAACTTTTACTTTACGATTGGAATTAATTACACATCTCGCCGATTTCCACAATTCCATTGTAATTAGTAACCGATATCAATTCATTTCTCTCCCTATTTCACTCCCTAAGACACTTTCTTCCTCCTCGTTTCGAAGGAATTAATTCGTCACCACGAAAGACTTCCGGCCTTTCAGGTAAGAAATTAATTACACGTCTCGCCGATAACATTAAAAATTTCCTTCAGATACAATGGCAAATAATGAAGTCACCTCGACTCAAAGATTTATAACAATACGTCAGATCGGTGAATTTTCATGACAGGAGGAAGAACGGCATCATTTTTGACGTCTCGCGGAGGGGGCTGATCGAAGCCCACTTCCGTTCATCAACGATCCCCCCTCCCTTCTTATCGAACATTCGCGAGCCAGAGCGCTTTCACTGCCTCGACACGCAACAACAATCATACGAGATCGTTCCTTTTTCTCGTGTTCCTTTCGTATTATTATTTCCTCGACAGATTTATGGATCGAGAAAGTAATAGCAAATTATACATAAATCGATCAAACAAAATACCGTAACTCGGTTACTTCAGTTGCTCGATTTCTTTTTTAACTTTTCGTTTGGTCAATGTTATAATATCGAATGTTATAATCTTCTTCGATCCAAGATTTTGGAAAATCCGATCTGAGTTTGCCTCGATGACGCGAAGAGAGGGGGAAGAAGGAAAAAGAAAATTGTGAAAGCAGACGAGAGGAAAATATTAGGAAAGGAAAAGAAATTGGAAGCTAGATTTAAGAAGCTTAACGGATAATATCGTATACTCTCTGTTGAGTTGATTTCACAGCAGCTCAGTTACATACCGATGCGGTTGACGACGAGACGCCAACCCTTTCGATTCCATCGTGCGGCTGTTTCATTCTATTCATCGAAAGAGAGATCTTGGATAGGCAAGAATTCTACTTTACTCCCGTATTTTAGTCGCGTAATTTGTGGCAGACTCATTTACAAGTTTAACGAGGGAGCGTGGGCGTGCAAAGACCGTCAAAGTTCGCCTCTTTGTTGCACCGAGTTGATTAGGAAAATTTGAGCGGAGCCAGAGTTCTCGCAGCTTTCAAATCTTTGATCGCCCTTTCCATTGTCGCGCATCTCGCTTTTTCACGATTGAAGAAAGGGTTCCCCTTGGAGGGGAAGTTGAGCATGCGATAAATAAACGATCGAAATTCCGTTCTTCACAATATCGGTGTCGACGCACGCAACGACGAAGTCGACGACGACGTTGGACCACCGTAGATTTTTCCAATTCAACGAAGCGCGACTCCAAGTTTCCGAAAATCTCATTCGGAGTTAGGCGACGTTCCCACGTCGGATACTCGAACGTCTCATAATAAAAGTTCCCTTTTTTCATTTTGTACAGCGTCCACGTACGCTGAGCCGGGATACAGGCGACGTTTGGTCGAGAAGTCGGGAGAAATTCGACGTTAAAAATGTCGAAGCTTCCAACTTTCTTCCATGGAAATCAACTTTACGCCCCCCTCTGCTCTTTTCGAATTATCACTTACTTGCATCTTTTGTGTAAGTGTATTTTTATCTACACCTAGTTAGAGAGATAAACGGTTAAAAAAGAAAAAGAAAGTGTGAAAGTGTTACATTGAAACAATCTCGAAGAGGATAGGCAGCTTGCGCCTATGAGATGTGGAAAATAATTGTTGAAAATTTTCAACTCTGGAAAAATATAATACACTCGAAAGAGAGGATACATCGTCACAAAGGATGAAACTTTCTTCCTTGAATTTCTTTGTTAAATTAAATTCCAATCACTCTCTGTCTCGTCATCCAGCTTGAAAAGAAGCTTTCTTGTAAAACCTCGTTAAATCAATTTCGTTCGAGAAAGAAAAAGCAACATCGATCGATGAATTCCGGATCAAAAGGCGGCGTCCTTTCGTAGGAGGAAAAGATGGCGTTTGATAAATTTATTAGAAAAAAAAGGGATCCATTTCTTGCTAGGTGGGAAGAGGAGGAGAGGAAATTTTCAGAAAGTTGTCACGCTTCGTGTCGTCGTCCCATTTTCACTTTTCCTCGTTCGTTTCGAGCTTTTCTCGATGGAGGAAGCTACGCCCCGACGATTCGAATAAGACCAAGGTGCACGTGGTTAGATTCGTGTCGATGGTGGTGACGCTTGGCTCGGTTCCGCGTCGCCACTTCTCTATCCGGTTTAATTTCACCTTCGAGCGAGCAGAGCGAAGGAGAGCCGGATGGAAGGAGGAGGAAGGGAGATCCAACTTATATTTGCCGTAGCTTCGATCTTGATAACGAGATGTCTCTCGAACGCGAGAGTTTTGCTACCTTTTAATCTTCTCTCTATTATTATTTTCCCCGAGAAAAAAGGCGAAAATCATTTAGCCCTATTTAGCCTGGATTGTAAACAAAGACGCGAGAGAGACTTCTCTCGAAGAAAGAAATCTCTTATTGGCTAATTTCAGTTAACAGGTGACAAGGATTCGAGAAAAACTTTTCACAATCGAAGGAATTCTTGGATATTTTGAATTTCAGAAAAAGAAAGGAAAGGTAAATAGATTTAATCTATTTTCAAGAGTCAAAGAGTCAAAGAGAGAGAGAGAGAGAGAAAAAAGAGAAAGATAGTATTCAGAGTATAAGAAACGACAAAAGTTGGAGAGGAATTTTTTCTTCGATTCTTTGGATACTTTGGATCTTTTCCTTTTTTTTTATTTTTATTATTTTCTCCCTTTTCTCCACGACAAAAACTTTTGCGACGTTAATTCATTTCTAGAGATGATAAAGATGGAAACGAGAAAAATTGCTTCTAATCAAAAGAATCCTCTGTTGAATGAATGATATAACGAAAGGATGACAGTTGCAATTTATCCCGGTGGCCCTTCCCTGAGACTTGCGAAATTGAGAGTGGATGGGACTATGATTCCGACTATATAATGAAAATCGGTCAATTTAATAATGAGATTTTGTTCGAACGAACAAACACGGAAGAAGCCAACTTTGGATCCTTTCCTTTCTCGTCCTCGAATATCCTCCCTCCCCCAGTTGCTCCAGTTTGATCGAGACGTCGCAAGGAGGCGCTAGTGCGCAAGAGAAATATTCCCCCATTGTATTCTGGGATCTCGCGAAATATAAATCTCTTTTATCCGCGAGCGCATAAAGATGTGCCTGTTTCTCAAACGCTTGTTTGCAAAGTTTTTCTCGCCGCCGACGAGAAGCGAAAACTTAATATTCGCTTATTCTGAAATAATTCGCGGCCGAAACGTGTTCCTTTCTCTGGCCAATTTGCAAAAATTGCGCCGCCTGTTTCTCGACAAGAAACATATCAAGATGAAATTATTTTTCAATTTGGATCGATTAATCTTGTATCGATATTTGAATTCAACGAGCAAATTGTATCTATATCGATATAATCAAAACAGATATAATAATAAAATTGAGAAACCATAAGAGTTGTGCAGAATTTTCGAAATTTCCAAGCAAACGAGGGAAAAGAGCAATCAAACGAAACAAAGTCTAGAATAGAAATTCCTCGAGATTACTCTATTGGCCTTTCTCTGACTTCGAGCAACGAGAAAAAAATCTCTAAAGAGCGCAATAAAAAGCACTATACTTAAAAAAAAAAAGAAGGGAAATAATTCCTTTTCTATATCTTCCTATATCTAATCCATATCTGTTGCCGATCGATCGTTCAACGAGCACCACCACTATCGATATTTTCCCACTGTTTACTACGTATCCAACTACGATTTCCTTCGCAGTTGGATGGCAGATAGCGGCCTGCAGTACCCCGCCATGGATCGCCACGAAATTACAATAGCTCGGCGAGACGCGTAAACACTTTGACCTAAAAATGTGGCGGCGGAGGGGAATGGGACGGGAACATCCGGAACATGGGAGGTTAGGCTATGATGGCGGCGCTTTCGTTTGAGTTTCGGTTTTAGTGGTTCTGCGACGACGCCGGCCTAATGAGAATGCGAGAGCATTTGGAGACTCGGGTACACATCGGCGAAGGTGGCCCGTGTCCACGTCGATTCGAGGCTTGTTCAGGCTCGGCAAACAAACGTGCGGTTACCACGCAATTAAATCATCGCGCTCGATGCTTAAACATCGATGCTTAAACGGCGCTCTTCGAGCGCTCCACGGTTCGAAACGCGATTGGAAGATTTTTTCTTTGTATTTTTTCTCTCTCTCTCTTTCTTTTTCCTTCGTGTTTTTTCTCTTTTTATCTTTTCATTTTTCAGTCAGGTTACGAGGTAGGAGGAAATAAGGAGGTAAATTTTCCATTTATTCTTTCTTCGCGCATTCCTTTTTTTTTTTTTTTTTTTTGCGTGAGAATAGATGGTGGCCTATTGCTGCTGGGAAGTTGGCGGAACGAAACGGATTTTTTTCCCTCTCCTCGAGAGATGCAATTTAAATTAGACTTTGGAAAGTTTGGCAAATAAATATAGATTCTGGTACGCTCGTAAACGTATTCATTTTCGAAAGTATTTAATTTAAGATGGATACTTTTGAGAGAAGTTGGCAAATTAGTTGCAATTATTTTCAATAAGTTTCCCCTTGCTGGCAGTTGCGTGCAAGAATAAATTTTCTAATAGGATAAAGGCGTTTTGCCTTTGAGGATCGAGTCGAGATTCGTGAAAATTCGTAAAAAAAACAAACAGAAAAAGGAACGAATAATATCTTTTACACTTTCATAATTATAAATACAAATATATCCTCCAAAAACTTTGCTTTATTCTTAGAATAGCGATCTATTTGTTTGGTGTATTATTCATTTTCGTTTCCGCGATATAATCACGATACGATATTCCAAGTGATATTCCAATGAAATGCATCAAACGAGAAGATTCATAATAGACAGAAAAGTGGTAAAGTATGCCAGACAGATCTGTCAGAGAGTCGCAACAAGTTGTTCTCAACACGTTGTCGAATTAATTTTTAAAATTCCTAAAAAGAAAAAAATCTCTGAATTCCTTTTATTATATTCGAGACCTGTCTTATCTAATATATTCTTATTTCAGCAAATCTGTACACGCCCGTAAACGTTATAAAAGCGTAATTCCGGGATAATAGGCGGCGAGTTTTGAAACGAAACGTTCGTTTAAAAGATGTGTATTTAAGAGAAACATCGGATTTCATTTTGCTAATATTAGTTAATATTAGACTCCATTCTTTCCACCTTTTTCGCGTATAAAACCCTCCTTTCGTTCTACTCTTGAGAAGAAAAGAGACGAAGCGTCCGAAGTAGTAAAATTCTTTCTTACCAGGGATAATTCGTTCCTTCTTCGAGGAAACGCATCGGCGAAAACTCCTCCAAAGTTTCTCCATTTCTGTCAAATTACCGTCTTTTTTTGGGGGGATAGAATCAATTTGATTCGACATTAACGGATTAACGACGAAATATCGTCACTTTGGTAGAGAGTCTTTAAATTGAAATTGCTAAAAAATGGCGGTTATCGTTACACAAAAGAACACCATCATGGTTTCGTGGAATTAATTTTATTAAATATAAATATAAAACAAAGAAGAGAGAGGTATACCAACCTCTATTTCGAAATTTCGTAAACGTTCAAATATTTTTTTAACCATGATTTCCATTATCTTTCTTCATCATTCCAATGCCATTGCATCGATATAATATTATTACATCCGCGAGACAGGCAGAAATAATTTTTAATGCTTGTAACAGGAAGGAAACGAAGGAAAAAGTTCGAACAAACGTTACGTTTCGCCCTTTTTTCCTTTGTCACGCACAGCGAGCCGCACAATTCACCTTAAACCTGTGGAAATAAAAATACAGTCGACGCAACAAACGGTTAAAAAAATCCTCGCAAGAGGGCGCACGAAAGGAAAGAAAAAAGAAAAGGGGGGGAAAGAAGTATTGCTAACTCTCTTTTGATTAATGGCCGCTAATTATTTCTCTCTCGTCTTTCTCTACTCCGCGTTTTTTTCTCTACTTCAGCGCAACTTCGGCCTTGAATAAGATAATTCATTAACGATACGGGCTATGTATATACGGACGGGGGAGGGGGACGCGAAATCACGCGAGAAACTAAAAGGTGAATGAGAAGAGAGAAGCTCGGTAGAAGTAAAGTAGCGGAAATGGGGAGAAAGTGCGGTGAGGAAGGGAGGAAAAAGTAAGGGGAGGGGGAGGGGAAAAAAAAAAAAGAAAGAAAAAAGGAGAGAGGGGAGCTCGGGATGCCTGAAAAGCCAGGTAATTAGCAAGAATGGCCTCGTAAACGTTACTGCCTGTTTCGAAACAGAAATCCTCGTACTCTCTTTTTTTTCTTTTTTTTTCTTTTTTTTTTTTTTTCTATCCTCTGGTCCGTGAATATTCTGTACAACGATGGAATTTTCTTCGATGCGTTTCCAATTTGAACTTAAAAAGAGGGAGGGTTGAAGGAAGATGGAAAACGCGTCCCTTTCGAAACGAAATCTTTCCCGCCTCCTCTTCCTCCTCAAGCTATTTTTGATGATATTTGGTAATATTTAACGCGCTCTCAACGAACAAATGGACGGATACCTCGTTCGTTTCTCGAAAACAGAAATCCTCGTGTTCTTTTTTTTATGCTTTGGTCTATGAATATCCTGTATAACGATGGAATTTTCTTCGATGCGTTTTCAATTTGAACTAAAAAGAAGGGGAGGGTAGTTAGAATTTGGCGGAAGATAGAAAGCGGAAAACGTGTTCTTTTCAAAACGAAATCTTTCCCGCCTCTTCTTCAAGGTATTTTTGCTAATATTTGGTAATATTTAACGCGTTCGTTCCTCCAAAACAGAAATCTTTTGGTCCATGAATATCCTGTATAACGATGGAATTTTTCTAAATTAATTGGAATTCGATGCGTTTCCAATTTGAACTGAGAAAGAGGGGGGATTGGAGGAAGATGGAAAACGTGTCCCTTTCGAAACGAAATCTTGCTGGCCTCCTCTTCCTCTTCCTCCTCTTCAAGGTATTTTTGATGATATTTGGTAATATTATCGCGCGCCCTCAATGAACAAATGGATACCTCGAAAACAGAAATCCTCCTGCTTTTTCTTCATCTTTCCATGAATGTCGTGTATAACGATGGAATTTTTCTAAATTAATTGGAATTCGATGCGTTTCCAATTTGAACTGAGAAAGAGGGGGGATTGGAGGAAGATGGAAAACGTGTCCCTTTCGAAACGAAATTTTTGATGATATTTCGTAATATTTAACGCCCTCAACGAACAAATGGACGGGCACTTTTTTTTTTTTCTTTTTTTTTATCTTTTAGTCCATGAATGAATATCCTGTATAACGATGGAATTTTCTTCGATGCGTTTCCAATTTGAACTGAGAAAAAGAGAGGGTTGGAGGAAGATGGAAAACGTGTCCCTTTCAAAACGAAATCTTTCCGGTCTGCTCCTCCTCTTTCGCCTCTTCAAGATATTTTTGATGATATTTGGTAATATTTAACGCGTTCGTTCCTTCAAAACAGAAATCCTCTTTTTTTTATCTTTTGCTCCATGAATATCCTGTATAACGATGGAATTTTTCTAAATTAATTGGAATTCGATGCGTTTCCAATTTGAACTGAGAAAAAGAGAGGGTTGGAGGAAGATGGAAAACGTGTCCCTTTCAAAACGAAATCTTTCCGGTCTGCTCCTCCTCTTTCTCCTCTTCAAGATATTTTTGATGATATTTGGTAATATTTAACGCGCATCCTGAACGAACAAATGGACGGGCACCTCATTCGTTCCTCAAAACGAGGCGCGCTTCGACTTCGCCGCTCAGGGCGAATTTGAATAATCGTTGGAGCGTGAAATGTTTTCACATCCGATTGGAAAAATGGTCGGAACGCTGATGAGGAGGGATTTATATTTGACAAGGTGTGTATATATATATATATATATTCGTGCTCGTATAAGATTGTTCCTCGAGAGGATTCATCGGAGGTTGGGGAGAGGAATCACGCTCGTTGATCGGATTAACCAGAATCTGTCGAATCTGGTGAAATTTCTGGAACTGTTTCTCGGGGATAGGGGAGATTGAATCGATTCTTGAAATTCGTATCGTTCCCCTTTCCGATAAGATCGAAGAAGGAGTAAGGGATCAAATATTATTTCTCTTAATTATATATGGGGGGGGGGGGATTGGATCGATACGAATTTGCCATATCGAATCGGATACGAGGATCGATTCGGCCCGAAGTCGAGCTAATTCCGTTGTCGAGACGAGAGGAGGTGAGTGTTTAACGTGATTGGAAAGTGATTGGAGAAAGTCTGGATGATATTTATTCGCCGAGTTAAGTTTGCTTGCTTAAGCTGGCTATGGAAGAGATTGCGAATAATTAAGAAACTTGGATTCTCTTTTTGCAAGAAAAGAAGCTATTCTCTTAGAACGGAGCGAAAAACTCTTTCGAAATCTCTCGGCCAAAATCTGATTTACTTTATCCCTTGTTGCCCTTTCTTTCTCGTTTTCGAAGATTTCAATGAATCTTTACACTATTCGAATATCGAATCGAAATATGATATATCGGTGTACGCGATTTCGATCGAGAGAGAGATGAAAATGAGGAATATTTGATCGAACGATGATCGCTGGTTAGTCGATTCGAGGGTTTGTTCGAATCAAGATCGGTCTTAATACGCGAAATCGTTCGACTTCTCGTGGATGGAAGATGGAAGTGGATGCAAGCGAAACATTTCGGAGAATAAAAAACAGCTGCACAAGCAGCGCATCCTTTACTGCTTAAACGCGACGGGGGTGCACTAAACGCAATAACAATGCGGATTATAGGCGTGTATGAACGTACATCGACTCGTACATCCCTCGAGTCGGAAAGAATAGCAATACCGTCGAGAGATTAATCTTTTGTCGTCGTCTTCGCTTGTTTTTCGCCCGTTGTTTGCTTTACAGTTTTAAGGAAACAACGCGTATAACACGCTCTCATACGTGCCTCCTTATACGTTTCTCCATTTCCCTAGGGGAAAAAAAAAAATACGAACAATGTATTTTTCCCTTTCGATGAAAATTTTCTTAACATATTTTCGACCTCTCGTCGATTTACTTTCGCTTTTCGTTTATATTTCGGATACAAAATCCTGTTTCTTCTTAAGGAAGAAACTTAATCGAGCGAAGGGGTTAGAAAAATGGAAGTTAAACGATTCGAACGAAGATTAAATTCAATCTATATTGGATATCGAAGATTCAAATTTTTTAGTTTGTTGTAGTATCGGTATAAGTGTCACGTATCGATGAATAACCTTGGAATATTACCGTGCATGGTTTCCCTGCAGAGATACGTGACGCGATTGTAGATGGATCGTAATTTATTTCGGATGCAGTAATATCGAATATTTTTGCCAGAGATAGCGGCGGGATCGAAAGTGGTTAAAAATACTGCCGCGATAAAAAAAGAAAAAAAAAGGCTACGCGACGAATTTGCATACTGTTATTTGGGAAATGAAAAAGTCGAGAGTGATTCGATTGGTGCAACTGGTGCGTTGTCACCTTGTTTATCATAAAAATATCATAAAATATCGTTGATATTCGTTTCGTAAAGTAAAATCGTGCCGATAATCGTTGGAAAATTAATATATCGGATAATGGGAGTCGTGGAAAATGGTGGGTGAATGGAAGGGAACGTATAAAGATTTATTCTCGGCGGGGCGTTCGCAAGATTTACGTGCCTTGTTTTGCATGTACCTTGTTACGTTTGAAGCCGCGATAGAGAAAAGTGTCGATTCCCTGGAATTAACGAATACACCCGAGAGGCTACGATAAATCACCCGATATCGAACCCGGAATTATCCCTCGGAATATTTCTCAACTTACCCCTTAACGAATTACGAAAACGTTCATAGAAGCTGTGTTTCCACCAGCCCATCAAATAGACAATACGAGAAATACTAGAAATAGATCTGTATCGATTAAGTAATTTTTCTTCTACTCCTTCTATTCTCATTTTATTAAAAACCTCCGTTTTATCCGTTCCTCCAATACCTCGAATATCTAAAATTTTATCAAAAACGAATGTTGGTCGGTTCGTAACGCGAAGAAAATTTAATCAAAATCCAGGAAAAAAGAAAAGTGCACGAGTTTTCTTCCGCCGGAGAACCGATCGGTGGCCGGAATCGTTCTCTCGAAGGGAAGAAGAAGAAGAAGAAGAAGAAGAAGAAGAAGAAGCGAACGTAGCGTTATCGGCGGATGAGGGAATCGAGGAATCAGGACGCTGACGATTATTGAACAACTAAGCAGCAGGGAAAACAGCGCGCATCCGCGCGTCATCGTTGCGAGAGATCGATGCGTGTACATCTTCTTCCTCGCGTAATCCATCAATCGAACGTTGAAAACAATGGACAGATACCCTTCGCATTAGCCGCTTCCTATCTCGAACAGGCTATTATAACGTCACTCAGGATTTCCGGATCGTTTCATCTCTATCTATGTCGGTCGATGATAATCCTCGCCTGCACGCGTGCACGGATTCCTTTCCAGTACCTCGGTTGAGCAGTGCTCGCAGTTTCTTCCCTTCCCGATAGATACGTCGATAAACCCGCTACGCGTCTTCTTCCTCGTCCGTCCCGTCCTCGCCGCTTCTCCGCGCCGATTGGCCGCGATTTCCAACAGGAGACGCGCACAGGCGTCGCCAGAGATCGCACGATAACCTTCCTCCGTACATTATGTATGCAACATTGCAATTTGCATCTGGTTCCACGTGCACGTACCGTATTTCTCTCGAGTGGAATGGAACACGAGGCGAGTAGTTAGACCCCTAACTAAGACTAGTTACGTTTTCGTATTAACATTTGCATGTTTAAAACCGACATCCCTTAATCTTCTATTATTATACCTTGCCCTCTCTTTCTTCGGCCATATTTTTCTTTTTCTCTTTCCTCTTCGAATTTGCCTCGGTCGCATCCTCTCGATTATTATTTATATAGGCGTGTCTTCTCGAATGTGTTGAACAAGTTTTTAAGATTCCTCATAGAAGATGATTCGAACCGAATTTATCACACGTTCGATCGTTCGAACCGATTTTTCTTTCTCACCCTTTCTTCGATTATAACTTCTCGATTATTATTTAACAAGGCGTGTCTTTTCGAATGTGTCGAACAAGTTTTTAAGATTCCTCATAGAAGATGATTCGAACCGAATTTATCACACGTTCGATCGTTCGAACCGATTTTTCTTTCTCACCCTTTCTTCGATTATAACTTCTCGATTATTATTTAACAAGGCGTGTCTTTTCGAATATTCTCGAAAAAATTTTTAACTTTTAAGAGTCGCTCGCGAAAGATGCTTCGATCTTTTGAACCGATTTTTTTTTCTCATCCTCTCTTTGGTTATATCTTTTCGATTATTATTTTTTAATAAGACTTGTCTTCTCAAATATGTCGAAAAAATTTTTAACTTTTGAAATTCCTCGTAGAAGATGTTTCGAATCGAATTTACCAGGTTCGATCGTTCGAACCGATTTTTCTTTCCCTCTCTCTCTTCGATCATATCTTCTTGATTATTATTTAACAAGGCGTGTCTTCTCGAATATGTCGAACAATTTTTTAATTTTTAAAAGTATTTTTCCTCGCGAAAAATGCTTAGAACCGAATTTATCGCGTTCGATCCTTCGAATCGATTTTTCTTTCCCTCATTCTCTTCGGCCATATTCTCTCGATTATTATTTAACAAGGCGTGTCTTCTCGAATATGTCGAACAAATTTTTAACTTTTAAGAGTATTCTTCCTCGCGGAAGATGGTTAGAAATTTACCAGATTACCAGATTTACCAAATTACCAGATCGTTCGAACCGATTTTTCTTTCCCTCCGTCTCTTTGGCCATATTCTCTCGATTACTATTTAACAAGGCGTGTCTTCTCGAATATGTCGAACAAATTTTTAACTTTTAAGAGTATTCTTCCTCGCGAAAGATGCTTCGAACCGAATTTACCAGATTCGATCGTTCGAACCGATTTTTCTTTCCCTTCCTTTCTTTGATCATATCTTCTCGATTACTATTTTTTAATAAGGCTTGTCTTCTCAAATATGTCGAAAAAATTTTTAACTTTTATGAGTATTCTTCCTCGCGAAAGATGCTTCCAACCGATTTTTCTTTCCCTCCATCTCTTCGGCTATATTCTCTCGATTACTATTTAACAAGGCGTGTCTTCTCGAATATGTCGAACAAATTTTTAACTTTTAAGAGTATTCTTCCTCGCGAAAGATGCTTCGAACCGAATTTACCACACGTTCGATCGTTCGAACCGATTTTTAGATAGCTCGCTTGACGATACGGTTAATCCGGTGCTCGTTTAAGAAACGGGACGAGTTTTAAAGAAATATTCGCAGAATGTTTTCGCTCTTGCAGTTTGAGGAAGAGAGAATGGATACAATCTAAGTTCAGCCCGCAACCACGAGCTTACCAACTTTCTCGTTAAGCGGTTCTGGCTTTGTTGCTGTTTTACCCAACGTTTTCGAGTATCTATTCTACTTTTAAGAATCTTTCGACGAGCGAGTTGATTCTTCCGTCAACGATCTCCCGCGACGAACGTTCCTATCCATTTATCCACGGTTTATTAACTCGCAACTGTCCAAATCCACCAGCCACCTGTCCGAGAATCTTTGCATCAGGAAAGATGTAACGCGAGTATCGCGATACTAAATAATTTCAAATAATTTCTTCAACCGAGATACACGCTGAGCGAAGCGAGTTCGGAAGCTACTAATTATTAATTGAAACAGCGCAGTGGCGGGCTAATTAGCGACACGGTTGAACGAGTAGGAAGCGTTTTCTTACCGGGTCTTAAATTCGACAATTAAGTTTTCCGAGTTCTCTCCTCCCCAAAGGGAGAAGACTTTCTTCCCTCTTTCAGCTGAGAATGACGTCGTTTCGCGGGCAACCGGGACAATCGGCGTGGCGAAAGAAAAGTCGGTTGAAAAACGGGCGAAGGAGAAAGGCGGAAGGAGGATGAAAAAGTGGTGAAAATTCGTCACGGTTGAGATGTGTATATATATATATATATATCGCGCGGCATGGATTCAGAGGAATGAAATAGTGGGCTCGTAAAGGTGGCCACAAAACGAGGGAGCTTGAAATTACAACGTAGATTCGTCGTTGCCACGAGACTGGTGCCGCGAGGAGGAAAAGTGGCGGAGAATAAAAAGGAGGGAGGAGGAGGGGGAGGGGCGAAGGAGACACGAGGCACGAGGCTCGAGTTAGTTAGCACGAGTGCGCGGACAAGGAGACTACGGCGTGACTATAGTGTTACGTGAAGAAGGGAGGAAAGAAGAGAAAGAAAGGAAGGAAGGAAGGAAGGAAGGAAGGAAGGAAGAAAGAAAGAAAGAAAGAAAGAAGGAAAGAAAGAAAGGAAGGAAGAGAGGAGGAGCTAAGTACTCCGTTTAATCTACCGTGTTGCATAAATGCATAATCTCGGCAACCTCAAACCGGAAGGTAACAGACGCTTCTTACCGCTTTGGTGCCTCGTTTCCGTCTTGGACGTGTCTGGACGGTTTATTCGAAGGAAAATTTGTTGTAAAAGGCGAGGAGAGGAAGGCAGGCAGAGGAATTCATTTTGGCCGGCCGCTTTCACGTCCAACCTTTTTCTCCATTCCTTTTGTAGAGAGGAAATAATTGAAATTTTTTTCTTTCTTTTTCGATTCGAGTCAAGTTAAGTAGAAATATATTTCGATTACATTTGTGTATAATCGTTCGGTTTATTCGCTTTTCCATTGTGAACGTTCATTTTCTTTTTGTATATAGAAAGTTAGAAATTAAGTAGAGTATTTAATTAATAATTTCGATGATTCGCGACGAAAATTGCTACGATTTTTGATGATAAAAGATCCAAGAATTTATGAATATTCGAAAAATAGAATTCATTTTTCCATCGTAAATTTTCAAAGATATCTGTGCATATAAATTTACAGTTTCTTTTCTTTTTCGAATTAAGTAGAAATATATTTCGATCATTACATCTGTGCACAACCATTAAACCATTCGGTTTATTCGCTTTTCCATTGTGAACGTTCATTTACTTTTTCTATAGGAAGTTAGAGTAATAATTAACTAATAATTTCAATGATTCATAAAGAAAATTGCTACGACTCGATTTACGATGGA
This sequence comes from Apis laboriosa, assembly GCF_014066325.1. Lineage (NCBI taxonomy): Eukaryota > Metazoa > Arthropoda > Insecta > Hymenoptera > Apidae > Apis > Apis laboriosa. The sequence goes on from NW_025222452.1 coordinate 1,877,260, forward strand.
TAAAAGATTCAAGAATTTATGAATATTCGAATAGAATTCATTTTTCCATCGTCTACGTAAATTTTGAAAGATATCTGTGTAACGTAAATTTACAGTTTCTTTTCTTTTTCGATTCGAATTAATTTAAGTAGAAATATATTTCGATCATTACATTTGTGTATCCGCCATTTGCACAACTATTCGGTTTGTTCGCTTTTCTAACTCTTCTTCTTTTTCGTATATAGGAGGTTACTAGAGTACTTAATTGATATTTTCGATGATTCGAAAAATTTCCACGATTCGATTTTTGACGATGGATATCGTAAATTGAATAAAAAGATCGGAATCAACTAGAATTTATGAACGTTCGAGATAGAATTCATTTTCGTTTATATAAATTTTGAAAGACGTCTTACATCTGCGCATATAAATTTACAGTTGAGTGATTTGTTTGTTGATCATAACATCTGAACGAAGCTTACTTAAGTAGATACGTTCTATTGCTTTGGTGTCTCCGTTTCCGTCTCGGACGTGTTTGCGGTTTATTCGAAAGAAAATTCGTTGTAAAAGGCTAGGAGAGGAAGGCAGGCAGAGGAATTCATTTTAGCCGATCTCTTTCACATCCAACCTTTTTCTCCATTCCTTCTGTCCACGGAAAATAATTGAAATTTTTTTTTTCTTTTTCCATTCGAATTAAATTAAATAGAAATATATTTCGATCATTGCATCCGCGTGTCGATCAGATTTTAAATTACATTCTTTGCTGCACGCGTTTCGATAATTAAGATAATTCCGTTATGAAAATTTTATTCGATTTAAGTAAGAATTTTGGAAACGACGAATTTCAGAATTAACGTTTGAGGCTTCCTCGCGTGATATCTCGATAAGATAATTGAAACGTTATTACAGCCGAACTGCCAACTGTCCATCGTAGACCGGTAATTCGTTGGACCGAATTCGAGTAATGATGCATTAAGTTCTCCCGCAGACAATAATTAGGACAATGCGCTCTGTGATAATCTAATGGGGCTCGCTCGATTACCCGCAAGATCTTTTAATCCAATTATCCTTAATCTTTTAATCCTATAATTATCATACTTCGACTTCGAACATACGTGATCGAACGTATCTCGAAACTATCACTAAACTAAACTATTTCGTATAATTATCCGTCGCAACAACGTAGATCTTGCCATCTCAACTAGACGCGAGCATTGATTTATCAGAAGCTTATTTTTGAGCGAAAGTTTTCAGAAGGTTTTTCCACGCTCAATCACGTCACAAGCGTTCTCCGAATAGTAATTCAGAATTGGCCATTTCAACCAGGTTGAAAAGGTAACTAAAAATAAATTTACTTTAAACAATTACTTATTGAAATGCTCGAATAACATTTATTCGTACTATAGTTTAGATCAGCTTTGCTCTGCCATTGCAATTACTCTCGATTATTATATACGTTTTGGACGATAAATTATCGAAACAATACTTTATTCGTAACTTTACTCAACTATTAAATTTTCCCCATCACTGGCCAGAAGACTTTCGAGACTTCGTGGGTTTTTATTCCTCACCCCTTCCGTTTGACACCGCGGCCAACGCATGCCTAGATTCTCTAAAGAAAGGCGTGCAAGACGGAAGAAATCCAACCATTTGGACGGCCCTCGTCAACGAGCCTCATCAATCATTTCAACGAGATCATTGGTATAATCGAAACGCCTTGAACAATTCGAGATGGACGAAGAAGAGAAGAGAAGAGAAAGAAGAAATCGGCATCAATTTTTGATGGAAAATTCGGATGGAAGGAGTGAAATTTCGAGAGAGGCGGGGAAAGAAGGGGGACAGGGATAGGGCGGGGAGATAGAACGGAGAGGAAGAGAGAGAGAGAGAGAGAGAGAAAGGGAAGCACGCTTGCTAGATTCCGAGAAACCCGTACCCGAGCTAGTTACGGGTCAATTTAATCCTGGGCGGTAGTTCGAGTCCACTTAAGCACCTGGTAAATAGATTCCGATCGAGTAGTACCTATCCTGCAGATCCCTGCAGACGTTCGATTCTCTCCTCTCTCTAACTCTCGGTCGCTCGCTTTCACCCTCCCTCCACCCCCTATTTCTCTCCTCTCCAACTATTCTATTCCACGATTGTCCGCGATAGCTCCCCATCTCGCGCGTTCCCCTCCCTCGTTTATCCTGTATTACACGCTCGAGACAGAACTGGTTGCAGGACGAGTCGAGTCTCGAGGTATTCGAAATCAATATCCATTCGTCCACGGTTCGTCTGAAATAAAATTGATATGATCGGGCGGGCGGAAAGAGGGGAGGGGCGCAGCAACTAGACAACGAAACGCTGTGATCCTCGGGCAGATTCGCGGTGAAGGGGAATCCGGAGGGACAAAGCGTAACGTCAGAGGATAAGCTCTTGGGAGATGGACGATTGTCGAGTGAAGCGAAACTGTCCGCCCTGTTGTCATTTTTCTCCTTCGAGCGAGAATTTTTCTTTTCTTTTTTTTCTTTTTTTTTTGAGCGGTGTCGATAAAAAAATTATTTATTATTCGATCGCGATACAAAGTTTCGGATCGACGCTCGGTTAGACGGGGGACAAAAAAAGGAAGGGAAGGAGTGTAAAGGGAGGGTGGGGTAACTTTGTCTCATTCTCGTTGACGGAGAAACCGTACACTGTAATTACTCATTCACGCAATTATTCAACCATTCCCGGGGCTAGGTGAGAAATTTCTATAGGAATTCATTAACGTTTTAATTGGACAATGGAAAGTTTTTAATTAATAAGTACTATCCGCACGGTACGATTATTATTGGCGTTATTAATTCCTACTTTGTGATGAACTGTAAGTTCTTTGCGGTGATGCTTCGAATTATTCGCGTCGTCGTTATTATTCGCCCATCGATATCGGAAATTTTAATAAATATTAGTTTTTTCCACCAACCGATACGTGCCTCTCTCTCTCTCTCTCTCTCTCTTTACTCGACGTTTAATCAATATTTTATAATTTGGAATATAAATGGACAAACTGGAATTTGTTCAATGCGGGGACAAAGAAGGCAGGATGTGTTAAAAAATAAAAGCGAGAAAAAAAGGAAATATAATTTCATCTTTTAAATTTTCGTTTTCAAAAATATGCGAGGAACAAAAAAAATTATTATTATCGAAGATGAAATCGCGGAATAATTACGAAAAATCGTTCCACGTTTGAAAGATACGACTCGAAACTGGCGAAAATTGGTAAATTCTCATGTCTCGATTCTTCTCGAAATCTCCGAAATCTCGGAATCTTTGGAAAGAATTTACCCTTTCTTTTCAACGTTTCACGGCACATCCTACACAAGAGCGTTCACGTACTTTCATAAACGTCCGTCACCACGGACGGATGAAAATCTTGCGAACGAATAGCGTGATTCGATTGGACGACAGCTGCCACCAGCCACGACTTCTCCCTCGCGATAATTACATTTGCGTCAACGCGCGATTCGTTTTCGCTGCACGGCTCCCGGAGGATATCGAGGATGCGGTCGTGCCGTCGTCATCGTCCTTTCGTTTCGTTGTCGTCCCCTTGAAAATAGCAATTGGCCGACTTTTCATAAACAATTTACACGTCAATTCCTCGAGATCGTGTTTCATCATTCCTTTTTTTTTTCTCGATCCTTTCAACGAGGGATCGAGCCTTTTCGAAACGACACACACGATTTTCATAATCGCTCGATCGTAGAAAATAATCGTAATACCGGTGAGACCGGTACACTCGTTGGCTTATACCCGGAAGCCTCGAATAAACGTAATGCGCTGCTTTAAGAGATAACAACCTCTTTACAACGTTATTGCCGCTTCTAATTGTTTATTAACGGACAACGGTGTTTCGCAACGGTTAAAGCGAATTAGTAAAACGAATCTAACGCGTGTAATGCGGATATCGAAACATGGACTGTGTTTAACAAAGTTAAAGAATTGGGATATTTTGAAGTCCAATCATTCCTTTACATTATTATTATTTCTTTTTTTTACAAAATGATGCGATGACTGTGAATTGTCCAAAAGAAATGTTCTAGAATTTTCATTTCGTATATATTTTTAATTTATCCAAATATTTTTTTAGGTTCGTTAACGCGATATCTTTCAATGGAAACGCGCGACGGTTCGTTTACGTTTAAATTGAAAAAAAAAAAAAATAAATAAATGGAACGAAATTACACAAAAAATATTATAACGCACGATGTATCGAATGTGTCGAAGATCGAAAATCACGAATGAAAACAAAAAAAAAGGGAAAAAGAAAGAAGAAAAAAAACGCGACTTCTTCGCGAAGGCGATAGATTTAAAGGGAAAGAAAGGAGGAACGCGATGGGCTCGATAGGGATCCCAAAAGGAACGGCGAGGATGTTTAAACTTTACTTTGGGCTTCTTTCGGTGACCGTGGTTCCGGGGTGGAACAAGGGAATCGTGAGAGTTACGATTGCCACGGAATAAATAAATGCGGCGGAGTGGCTGCGTTACACGGATGGACCTCGGAACCGGAAACCCTTCCCACCGATCCAGCTACCGTTTTCTCCGTTCCTTTGTTTCCCCGGCTTCTTGTTTATCGAGACATCGAGCGGAAGGGAGCTGACTCCACAACTTTGCCCTCCTCCTCCTTCTCTTCCTCAGGTCCGCCCCGAGATCCTCGCATTTTTCCACTCGTCTATCGGCCCTCCATGCCATCCCCTTCTACCCTCCTCTCTTCTTTTCGATGCACCGGATGCACCGCACAATCTCTCTCTCTCTCTCTCTCCCCGATTATTGAATCTCTCTCTTTCTTCCTTTCGCTATTTTCTTCCTTCCTTCTCGCTCTCGTCCTCGAATCGTAACAGTCAATCGTCGAGTGTCCTTGTCTTTCCTTTTATCTTTATACGATGTAATCAAAATCGTATTCGAGAGCTTATATTCGTGGATTTATTATATTCTGATGGCACGTCACTCCTTCTTCCCCTCCATTTTTTCTCGATCCGGGGTCATTCCCCCCTTGGAAAAAAATGCAAAGCCGGCGGAATCTCTTTCACCTATATTTCCACCTGCGTTATGAACTGACTACTACGTGAATACGAGCCGTTGCTTCTTGTGGCGACTTGTATTTGTTCGCCGTTCTGGATTCTGCCCGGAATTTTTACCATCTAGAGATACTCTATCGCTACAATTTTCCTTTTTTTTCTCCCCCCCCCCCGTTCCTGTCAAGAATACTCTAGATTTCTAGGTTAAAGTATACATATATGTAATAACGAAGTTACTAGAAATTGGTAGGTTGAAATTATCTCTGATGAGAGAGGAAGAGAGAGGAAGAGAGAATTAAAGCAATTTTAATAAATTTTCTGAATTAAAATATTTCTAGCACTTCGATATTTTTTGGATCAAAGTGTATTCTTTTGGCGGAGAACTATCTGGATCAAAGTATTTTCGGTGTAATAAATTTTTTAAGTTAACGTCTCTATATTATGTATATATTTATTCTTTCGACTTTTAGAGCTTTTCCAAAAGGAATTGGTCGTCGGCGAAATTGCGAATTTCGCTCATCTTTGTGTTTCGCGTTCACCTTGTTCTCGTGCCAGATGCGCAATAATCGAAGCAAATTTTTTTAAAAGATAATAGAACGCGTTTAAACGCGATCGTTTCAGGTTTCAGGATGCTGGATGCTGGTATCGAGTTGACTGGCGGTAACTCAATATTTGCAAAAATTCTCGCTCGATACATTTTAGCTCGGGCTTTGCCTCGTGATTCCGTGCACACACACGTATCCCATCCTTTGACAAGGATACTCGAGTATATTCGGTCGATCTAGCGGGATCTTCGTGGCTATCGAATATTCCGTTATAATCGAATTAGGCGAGCCGAGAAACCTTTCGAAGAGATTCTTCCCGTTTTGTCTAAAAACGATCTCTATCGAGCCTGTACCGTTCCTCGTGTCGCACGATTTCCATTGTAAATTGTCAGAGCGCGGCAAAGTTTTGCATATTTGACGAGCGATTTCTGCTTCCGTGCCTGATACAATCCTTTTCCCGGATCCGTGTGTGATCATATTTCGTTTCGAAAAAAAAAAAAAAAAAAAAGAAAGTGTTGCCCGATAGAGTTATGCAACTTAGGAATTATATAATATACATACCTTAGATCATCGTGATGACACGAGAAAAAAGAAAAAGATAAAGCAATGTTGCTCGATGGAGTTGTGCAATTTAGGGATTGTATATACCATCCCTTGGATCATCGAGATGATACGAAAAAAAAGAATGGTAAAGTAATTGTGCAATTTAGTAATTATATATCTTAGATCATCGTGATGACATGAAAAGAAAAAAGATAAAGTATTGCTCTAAAGATGAAGTTGTGTATGCAACTAAAGAATTATATATACCATTCCTTAGATCATCGTGGTGACACGAAAAAAAAAATGATAAATATTATATATAAATATTATTATAATTTTTATTATTATAATTTTATTAATTTTATTAATTTATAAATTTATATATTTATAAATTTTATTAATTATTATAATTTTTATTATTATAAATTTTATTATATATAAATATAATTTATATATATAAATATTGCTCGATGAAATTGTGCAATTTAAGAATTATGTATATATTTGCAAAAATTCATCCCTTGGATCATCGTGATGATACGAAAAAAAAAATGGTAAAGTAGTTGTGCAACTTAGTAATTATATATATCTTAGATCATCGTAATGACATGAAAAAAAAAAAGGTAGTAGTAGAAGTATTGCTCTAAAGATGAAATTGTGTATGCAACTAAAGAATTATATATATCATTCCTTGGATCATCGAGATGATACGAAAAAAAAGAATGGTAAAGTAATTGTGCAATTTAGTAATTATATATCTTAGATCATCGTGATGACATGAAAAAAAAATTATAAAGTATTGCTCTAAAAATGAAGTTGTATATGCAACTAAAGAATTATATATACCATTTCTTAGATCATCGTGATGACACGAAAAAAAAAAATGGTAAAGCAATATTGCTCGATGAAATTGTGCAATTTAGGGATTATGTATATATTTGCAAAAATTCATCCCTTAGATCATCTTATTGACACGAAAAAAAAGAATGGTAAAGTAATTGTGCAACTTAGTAATTATATATATCTTAGATCATCGTAATGACATGAAAAAAAAAAAGATAAAGTATTGCTCTAAAGATGAAGTTGTGCAAATAAAGAATTATATGTACCATTCCTTAGATCATCGTGATGACATGAGAAAAAAGAAAAAGATAAAGCAATGTTGCTCGATGGAATTGTGCAACTTAGGGATTGTATATACCATCCCTTAGATCATCGTGTTGACATAAAAAAAAGGAATGGTAAAGTAATTGTGCAACTTAGTAATTATATATATCTTAGATCGTAATGATCGTAATGACATGAAAAAAAAATTATTACTCTAAAGATGAAGTTATGCAACTAAAGAATTATATATACCATTCCTTAGATCATTGTGATGACACGAGAAAAAAAATGGTAAAGCAATATTGCTCGATGAAATTGTGCAATTTAGGGATTATGTATATCTTAGATCATTGTGATGACACAAAAAAAAAATAAATAAATAAAGCAATGCTCGATGGAATTGTACAACTAAAGAATTATATATACCATTCCTTAGATCATTGTGATGACACGAGAAAAAAAATAGTAAAGCAATATTGATGAAATTGTGCAATTTAGGGATTATATATATCTTAGATCATTGACACGAAAAAAAATAAATAATGCTCGATGGAATTGTGCAACTAAAGAATTATATATACCATTCCTTAGATCATCGTGATGACACGAGAAAAAAAAATGATAAAGCAATATCGATGAAATTGTGCAATTTAGGGATTATATATATCTTAGATCATTGACACAAAAAAAAATAAATAATGCTCGATGGAATTGTGCAACTAAGGGATTGTATATACCATTCTTTAGATCATCGTGATGACACGAGAAAAAAAAGAATGGTAAAGTAGTTGTGCAACTTAGTAATTATATATATCTTAGATCATCGTAATGATATGAAAAAGAAAAGATAAGGTATTGCTCTAAAGATGAAGTTGTGCAACTAAAGAATTATATATACCATTCCTTGGATCATTGTGATGACATGAAAAAAAAAAAAAGGTAAGGCAGTGTTGCTCGATGAAGTTGTACAATTTAGGAACTGTATATCCCATTCCTTGGATAATCTAATGGAATATCAATAAGTATTAATAAAAATTCCAATTTTATTTCAAATTGTCTTTAAGCAAATTCGGGTTCGGTACGAAATAATTGAAATTTTAGAAGCTCTTCTAAAAAAAAATATCGATCGAACATTGTCATTATTATTTCCGTCTGTGGCGTGACGCGTGCTTGTTCTACACAAGTGGAAATAGATGTCTTGCTGAAACTTCCTTCTTTCTTCCTTTGTTCCTTTCGCTCGTCGATCTTTCACGTCACTCTACCGCCACGTTCTATTCCTATCCCGGATGAAACGATAACATAAAACAGAGAAGAATCTATGTTTCTTCCCCAATGTTTCTTACACAATCCGTTCGAATCGATCCCTCTGTCGATTCAACCGGATACATACACACACATACACACACATATATATATATATATAAACCTTCATCCTCCCTTTCATTCCTAACCCACTGGAAAAGTTTCATCAGCGAGACTCGATGCTTTCTGGCAAAATTTATCAGGAGCGAAATCATCAAACTCCACGTTCGGATAGAAATTTATCCGAACGATGTTAAATCCTATCTCTCCTTTTTCGGGCTGAATAATTCTCTGCTGACGTTTGTAATATCCCCGGAAAGGGGAAGAACTAATAGGTTCTTCTTTGACGCAAAGAATCCTCTTCTCCTCCTCCTCCTCCTCCTCCTCCTCCTGCCCCCATCCCTCGCCTCCTCCTCTCTAAAACTTTAATTAACGGGAACCGAGAGATATACCTCGAATGGATGCCCGTTTAACGATTTATATACTGGCAGATACAACGGAAGGGTATCGTTACTCTTCGTTGACAAATCATTGAATCGAGGCGAACTTTCCCCAAACTCCGTTAAAGCAACCGACGAACGAGGACACCAGTCAATTGGAAACTGATTCCTCCTATATACACTGGTTGCTTCTGCTCCAACCAGAAAGTAGGATCACGTACGATTGATATATCTGTCTTGGGGAAAAGTGGCCACCTCTTTCTCTACCGAGAGAGAGAGAGAGAGAAAGAGAGGGTAAGAAAGAACCTTGGAAGAAAAAGATTAAAGGGATGATTCTCTCTTTATTTCATTCGATCGAATTTACATTATTATTATTATTATTATTATTATTATTATTATTGTTAATAATTTTCTATTGATTTCTTCATTATCCGGGGGGAGAAAAAAATTTGAGAATACTTTGAAGTTTTGAGAGGTTTGAGAATAGAAATATAACTCGTGTTCCGGATGATGGTATTTGTAAGTGTGGAAGAAACAGAGCGTGAAATCGGTGGAAAGCGGTGGTAATAATTTTTGAAAGTGCGCGTACTTATTTTTAATCGATTTTATTTATATTCGACTTTAACCGGTTCGACTTGTCTTGTGGAGTTTTTTAGTTACCGCCCGAGGGGGAATTTGTAGGTTGGAAGGGAATTTATGATATTCCCGTTCGATTATTTATTTTCACCGTCACGACTTCCTTTTATAATCGAGATAAGATACGATTACTTTTCCCTACTTTATAACGTAGAAAGAAGAAATTTTCGAGTAAATATTTGATCAACGATATACTTTATGTTTGAAGAATGGATCAACAATTTTCCTATATAAATAATTCTAATTACGAAAATAACCGCGACGACCTTCTAGAAACTACTTTGCAACTCCCTTGCGGGTCGCGACACACATATGAATATCTGGATTCTAGAGCGTCACAAAGCGTCCACACTTTTCAACTTTTTTTCGTCTCCTTTATCTCTCTTTTTTTTTTTTTAATTTCTTCTGCTGAAGAAAAAGAAAAGAAGATATATTATTTTTGCCAATTAAAAAGCGGGAAAAGAAATAAGGAGAAATAAAGGAGTTGACGACGTTTACATAATATTTTAAAGAGATTTAACAAAGTCGTTATTTTTTGCAATTAATTCTCGCTTAATAATACGCTTGCGCGTAAATAAATATTTCCCTCTCGCGATATGCTTATTCGAAAGAAATAGCATAAAGAGGGATATTTTGAAATCCGATTTTTTTCTTTTTTTTTGCAAAATGACTATTAAAATTGGCTAAAGGAACGTTCCAGAATTTTCATTTCGATCCTTTTTCTTCCCTTGTTTCATCCGAATTAGCAGAGATATCGATATCGTGTAATTTGTATGTATTTTAAATTTATCCAAATTTTCTTTTTTTACTTTTTTTTTTACTTACACGTTCGTTAACGTGATATTTTTCAAATGGAAACATCGTGGTTGCACGATGGTTCGGTTTTACGTTTCGTCCTTACGGTTAAAAACTGTAGTCGTTTCGATAAAAACGAGAAAACCTCGGAAGTCGGTCGTTAGAAAAAGTTAACGAGAAAAGGAGATGAATTTCACGTGATTGTGCGTCGGAGAGTCTGGTTTTTATTTACTTTTTCTTTCTTTTTTTTTTTTTTTTACTATACATTCATCTCGATATTTCACGCTAAATTTACTTAAACTACTTTTAATTCAGGTGACTAGGTCGTTCTTAGTCGTTTCTGTGACGTATTTGCAAGATTAAAAGCGGTATTTGGTAATTTATAACTTCTTAAGCAGCGAAAAGGAAATTTTCGTTAATGTTCCAGCTTTCTTGGAAAATTTATGGTTTTTACCTTTTTGAAGCAGATAAAAAAAAAAGGAAAAAAGAAATCTTTGATTATATTTTCTTATGGAATAAAACTTATCGTCACCATAATTTCTCTCTCTTCTTTCAACAAACAAAAAGAAGGTTTCTCAAACGTTTAAAAAAGAAACCGATATTTCTCTTAAATTGATTTACGAATAATAATAAAAATTCGTAAGAATTGATTGTTTAAAATTTGTCTAAAAAAAAGAAGAAAAGAATAAATCTACAAGTATCAAACAGTAACGAAAGAAATTTATCGTTAAGATAATTTCCTCTTCGTGTTGCTACGCAGAATCCAATTAAAATCGGTATATAAAAAGTTCGATTCGTTTGAAAGCGTTTGAAGCGTCCGAATATATATTAAAGGGCGGATGTGGCGGTAAATAACCGGTTTTTCGTCGCATCAATTGCACGACGACGACGACGACGACGACGACGACGAGGACGACGACGTGGCCACATTGTGCTGCTCCTTGTCGCGTGATTCGCGTTCCACGTACGAGATAATGGCAGCTGGCCAAAACAATCGCCGGCTGCTAAATTTCCAGTCAACAAACATTGGACGCGCGCCAAGTGCTATCCTGCTGCTGCTGCTGCTGCTGCTACTGCTGCTTGCTCTTTGCTCCGAGAGATACTTTTATCCTAGGACCGTTGCCATCATCGTCGCCGCCGGCTTCTTGTCTCGAAATCTCAACCAAGGGCTCCTCTCCGTCTTCTGAATAAATAATCTCGTTTTTTCAGACAGCTTGATTCATGGTCCACCGTCCGTCTTAGCCACGACAGTATTTTAACGTCGATGTACACTTAACGGTACAAGGTAAAAAAAAAAAAAAAAAGCAGTATAATTAGCATCCAGTTATACATAATATATCAATATATCGGTATATAATTTCGAATATCTTGTAAGGTATCCATGGGTTTCCAGTGAAATTTCGATTATTCCGAATATTTTTATCCCTCTGCGCAATTTTGCATTTCTTAATTCGTAGAATGATTACTTTTGTCTCGCGATTAAATTAAAGAATCGATATAGATACGACACGGATCCATCCCACGTATTGTTCTTCGATCTTGCCCATCTCTTTTCACCGTTCTCTTGCCGCCGAGTGGAAACGGGAGAAGCGCGCTCGAACCGATGAATTTCACCATAAATAATAAGAAGAGCGAAGGAAGACGGCGTCTGTCGGGATTAGAGATCGTACGAGGCGAAGAATAATGCCTGAAAAGAGTGGAGGAGAGTAGAAAATGAACGAGCGAGCTTTTACAAGCGACTGTTCGCGTTCGGAAGGGAGGGATCTGCCTGCACTGATTTCCATTCGACCTCTCTCTTCCCGCTCTCCTTCCCCCTTTCTCCTTCCCGCCTATCCCTCGCAATATGTCGCGTGTCTTGTCCCTTTAAACAACAGACAACAGGGGAAAAATAATTCGTTGGATATCTCTCTGATATCTCTAAGTGCTCTCCCTTCTCTCTCTCTCTCTCCCCCCTCGCTCCTCTGTCACTTTTAATTATTTTCCGCCTCCGTCCCCTCGCCGTCAACTCACGCCCCTGGTGCGTTGCCACCAGAGATCACATTCGCACGCCCCTCCCCCCCTCTCCCCTTTTCCACTGCACAATGCACGATAGTGCCTTCGAGTTTCCTGTGTTTCAAAGTGTCCTTCGCGTCCCCGCTATGCTATCCGTTTCCACAGAATCCGGCCCTTTCGTGCATTCGGATCCATTAGCTCTCCGATGCGAACTACTTTAAACTCGTGCGGCGAACCCGATGTGATGTAGAGAATTCCAATTTCCACCGAACTGCAGTCTCGCGCGATGATGATACAAATTGTCGGAATAATGCGAAATGTAGAAACGGCGGAAGTAACGAACGCGCGCGGTGGATGGAACGGGATCCCTCAACCATGTACGACCATGGATCATGGATGATTAAACCTTGAACCTTCGAGTGGGGCGTGGACGATGATTGCCCCGTTCCTAAATTATTCCCCCATTTTCCATCAGTTTATTACGATTTGTCGCTACTCTCTACGTAATTATACAAGTACGATCTTGAATCGTTGGATAAAGAAAAAGGTAGGCGAAAATTTGTATAATTTTATTCATTGATACTCTCTACGTGATAAGTATGATTTTAACTCGTCGGATAAAAGAGAGGAAGACGAAAATTTATCCATTAATTGCTGCATAATTATAAGTTATAATTGTAAGTATGATTTATAAGTATGATCTATAATTATAAGTATAATTATAAGTATGATATTGAATCGTCAAATGAAGAAAGAGGAAGGCGAAAATTTATCGATTAATTGCTACTTTCGTTAGATAAAAGAAAAAGGAAAACGAAAATTTATATACTTTTATTTATTGATACTCTCTACGTGATAAGTATGATTTTAACTCGTCAGATAAAAGAGAGGAAGACGAAAATTTATCGATTCATTACTCTCTATATAATTATAAGTATGATCTTAAATCGTCAAATAAAAAAAAAAAGAAGACGAAAATTTTTTATCGATTTATTGTTACTCTCTACGTAATTATAAGCATAATCTTGAATCGTCAGATAAAGAAAAAGGTAGGCGAAAATTTGTATAATTTTATTCATTGATACTCTCTACGTGATAAGTATGATTTTAACTCGTCGGATAAAAGAGAGGAAGACGAAAATTTATCCATTAATTGCTGCATAATTATAAGTTATAATTGTAAGTATGATTTATAAGTATGATCTATAATTATAAGTATAATTATAAGTATGATATTGAATCGTCAAATGAAGAAAGAGGAAGGCGAAAATTTATCGATTAATTGCTACTTTCGTTAGATAAAAGAAAAAGGAAAACGAAAATTTATATACTTTTATTTATTGATACTCTCTACGTGATAAGTATGATTTTAACTCGTCAGATAAAAGAGAGGAAGACGAAAATTTATCGATTCATTACTCTCTATATAATTATAAGTATGATCTTAAATCGTCAAATAAAAAAAAAAAGAAGACGAAAATTTTTTATCGATTTATTGTTACTCTCTACGTAATTATAAGCATAATCTTGAATCGTCAGATAAAGAAAAAGGTAGGCGAAAATTTGTATAATTTTATTCATTGATACTCTCTACGTGATAAGTATGATTTTAACTCGTCAGATAAAAGAGGGGAAGACGAAAATTTATCGATTTATTACTCTCTATATAATTATAAGTATGATCTTAAATCGTCAAATAAAAAAAAAAAAGAAGACGAAAATTTATCGATTTATTATTCTCTATATAATTATAAGTATGATCTTAAATCGTTAAATAAAAGAAAAAGGAAGACGAAAATTTATATAATTTTATTTATTGATATTCTCTATGTGATAAGTATGATTTTAACTCGTCAGATAAAAGAGGGGAAGACGAAAATTTATCGATGTATTACTCTCTATATAATTATAAGTATGATCTTAAATCGTCAAATAAAAAAAAAAAGAAGATGAAAATTTATCGATTTATTGCTACTCCCTACGTAATTATAAGCATAATCTTGAATCGTCAGATAAAGAAAAAGGAAGGCGAAAATTCATCGATTTATCGCTACTCTCTACATAATTAAAAGTACGATCTTGAATCGTCAGATAAAAGAAGAAGGAAGACGACGTCTAATCTGGTTAGATTAATTTATTCGATGCAATTATACGAATAAAATTAATCGGTCGGGTTGAAAAGTTTCGTGACTCGATTTAACTTCGATATTATCTTACCATGGAGAATGGTGGCGACAAAACTCGACGAATCGAAGTTGATTCGATTTGCAGGCAACTTTGAAATGCTCGACAAAGGGGGATGAATACTTCTGTGAATCTTTGTCCGGCAAGAAAGTGACAGAAAGAAAGAAGAAGAGCAAGCTCGCGATGAGAGGACGGTTAATATCGAGCTGATATTCCGAAACAAGCTTGAGATTCCTGCTAATCCGATGCGAATGCTGAGACATATATCAGCACGAGTTGATATGCCGTCACTGTTACTCGCGTACGTGTTGCAGCCGCGTATATGCGTGTACAATGCGTGCGTGTTTACGCATCTGTGGCATCTCCAGTTGTTGTCAGCTTCACGTTGTTGCCAGTCGCTTGTAAACGATTGGAACGACCGCCATTTGCACAACCATTCGGTCTATTCGCTTTTCCATTCACCATTCATCCGACGTGAACATCCAATCTTCTTCGTATATATATATATAGAAGGTTGTAGAGTACTTAACTGGTATTTTCGATGATTCGAAAAATTGTCACGACTCGATTTTTGACGATGGATATTGTAAATTGAATAAAAAGTGTGTAATATAATAATATAAATTTGTAATATAAATTTACAGTTTCCTTTCTTTTTGCATTCGAATTAAGTTAAGTAGAAATATATTTCGATTATTACATTTGTGTGTCCGCCATTTGCATAACTATATAGTTTATTCGCTTTTCCATTATGAACGTTCATTCTTCTTCATTTTCGTATATAGCAAGTTATTAGAGTAACTGGTATTTTCGATGATTCGAAAAATTGCCACGAATCGATTTTTGACGATGGATATTGTAAATTGAATAAAAAGATCGGAATCGATATGAATATTCGAAATAGAATTCATTTTCTATCGTCTATGACGAAATTTTGAAAGATGTCTGTGTAATATAAATTTACAGTTTCCTTTCTTTTTCCATTCGAATTAAGTTAAGTAGAAATATATTTCGATTATTACATTTGTGTGTCCGCCATTTGCATAACTATTCGGTTTATTCGCTTTTCCATTATGAACGTTCATTCTTCTTCCTTTTCGTATATAGGAAGTTATTAGAGTAACTGGTATTTTCGATGATTCGAAAAATTACCACGACTCGATTTTTGACGATGGATATTGTAAATTGAATAAAAAGATCGGAATCGATATGAATATTCGAAATAGAATTCATTTTCTATCGTCTATGACCAAATTTTGAAAGATGTCTGTGTAATATAAATTTACAATTTCCTTTCTTTTTCCATTCGAATTAAGTTAAGTAGAAATATATTTCGATTATTATATTTATGTGTCCGCCATTTGCATAACTATATAGTTTATTCGCTTTTCCATTATGAACGTTCATTCTTCTTCATTTTCGTATATAGCAAGTTATTAGAGTAACTGGTATTTTCGATGATTCGAAAAATTGCCACGACTCGATTTTTGACGATGGATATTGTAAATTGAATAAAAAGATCGGAATCGATATGAATATTCGAAATAGAATTCATTTTCTATCGTCTATGACCAAATTTTGAAAGATGTCTGTGTAATATAAATTTACAGTTTCCTTTCTTTTTCCATTCGAATTAAGTTAAGTAGAAATATATTTCGATCATTACATTTGTGTATCCGCCATTTGCATAACTATATAGTTTATTCGCTTTTCCATTATGAACGTTCATTCTTCTTTCTTTTCATATATAGGATTCGAAAAATTAGTACGACTCGATTTTTGACGATGGATAAAAGATTCAAGAATTTATGAATAGAATTCATTTTTCTATCAACTACATAAATTTTGAAAGATATCTGTCCAAAGTAAATTTAATTTCTTTTCTTTTTCGATTCGAATTAAGAAATATATTTCGATCATTACATTTGTGTGTCCGCCATTTGCATAACTATATAGTTTATTCGCTTTTCCATTATGAACGTTCATTCTTCTTCCTTTTCGTATATAGGATTCGAAAAATTAGTACGACTCTATTTTTGACGATGGATAAAAGATTCAAGAATTTATAAATAGAATTCATTTTTCTACCAACTATGTAAATTTTGAAAGATATCTGTGCATGTAAATTTACAGTTTCTTTTCTTTTTCGATTCGAATTAATAAATATATTTCGATCATTACATTTGTGTGTCCGCCATTTGCATAACTATATAGTTTATTCGCTTTTCCATTATGAACGTTCATTCTTCTTCATTTTCGTATATAGGAAGTTATTAGAGTAACTGGTATTTTCGATGATTCGAAAAATTGCCACGACTCGATTTTTGACGATGGATAAAAGATTCAAGAATTTATGAATAGAATTCATTTTTCTATCAACTACGTAAATTTTGAAAGATATCTGTCCATGTAAATTTAATTTCTTTTCTTTTTCGATTCGAATTAAGAAATATATTTCGATCATTACATTTATGTGTCCGCCATTTGCATAACTATATAGTTTATTCGCTTTTCCATTATGAACGTTCATTCTTCTTCATTTTCGTATATAGGAAGTTATTAGAGTAACTGGTATTTTTCGACGATTCGAAAAATTGTAATGATTTTTGACAATGGATAAAAGATTCAAGAATTCATGAATATTCGAAATAGAATTCATCTTTCCATCCTCTTAAATTTTGAAAGACGTGTGATACTTGCATATAAATTTCTAATTGAGTGATTTGTTTGTCGATCATAACATCTAAACGATTCGCTTCGTTACTTAAGTAGATACGTTTTATTGCTAATGACTATCGATTGGATGAATGGCCGTGGGTAAACGTCGAACGTAGAATTGTAAATTTAGCGAGCCGTCGCGCTTGCTGTCGCATAACGATCAATGCTATCGACGCATAAACAATAGCACTCGCTTTTGATACTTTGGATACGCAACCGTATCCTAATAATGAAGTTCCATCGATGCATCGAGAGAATTTCGATTCATAGCCGGCCTAGGATCGACTGAATTTCCACTCGATCAAGTTTTACGATTATTCCATTCCGTTTTGCTAAATGCATCGAAACTTTACGTTTGAGATCTTCCTACGCCTATATATATATATATATATATATATCGTTCTCGACTTTTACGATGACGTTTCGAAATTTATGAAAACGCGATATCGCGTGTTTCCACTTTCCAAGTCGTATATCGTCGCTCGAACGATAGTTATCGAGAATAATAAATTTTTCAACCAGTCAAAAATTTACTTTTGATCCTTTACGAAACAATTTCGACTCGATTGTCACTCTTTTTCTCCCCTCCCCCTTTTTACCTTTCCTTCTCTTTCCTCTTTTTTCCCGATAAAAAATTTAACGACCATTTCTCTTCTCAACGAACGAGGTGCGAAAACAGGCCGTGGCGCAATTTATAGAAAGCATTTTTTCCAAGTTGAAATGAAAATCCTCGTTAAGCTCGATATCGCGTGACTCTGGCTATCGAGAATCCCTTTGCCTCGTTAGAGAGAACCGCCAATGACACGTGGGGCAAAAAACGGGGGGAGGGGAGGGAAAAACAATTTAGAGAAAAATTTAGAGAGATTGTTGTTGCTGGAGAGAAAAAAAATTTCGTATCGTTGGATATTATTTGGATAATATAAGTCGAAGATCAATCTCTGGAAGAAATAATATCTTGAATGGATTGCTTTTTAATAGAGAATTTCTTCCGCATGAAGGGAATCTCGTGGGACACGACTCTAATTCCAACGTGATGGAGGTTACCGGAAAACTTTTTTTCCCTTTCGAGAGGGAGATAAAACAACCGCATGAATACTGTACGAATTCCGAGTCTACATGATTCCGTGGAATCATTGAAACGGAAGTTATTACCATTATGCATTTATTTATAAGATCGTATGCAGATTTGCTCACAAGTTTACACAGCACTTATTATACCCGTTAATATTTATGCGCTATTAAAATTGCATTTACTACAGATAACTAGATAGTTGTACCACAACAACTTGTACTTGAATATTAATTCTTAAACGAAGTAATAATTCATATATATTTATAATTTTAATATCTGACCGTGTAGATATTGGAAAATTTAAATCATCAATTGTTATCGATTTATTAATTAAGACGAAGATCAAAAATAATAAATTTTACGATGCTTTGTACATTACGTTGCAATTAACTCTACTTAATGCTACTCGTCTTGTCAATTTCGTTCAATTACATTACATTAATATATCCGCGTAGATGTATATCGATATATTGATATAGCCGAGAAGAGATAATATTTTTTTTTTTTTTTTTTTTTTTTTTTAGGAATTTAAAATTCTCGAAACGGAAATTGTTGAACAGCCGCGTTGAATTTAACGCGTTCTCGTCGCATTTTTTTTCGACGCGTTTATTTCAAATGTCAGCATTCTCACTTAAATTCGTAATAAACTGCGCGTATTTCTGCCCGATTGATAAAAAAAAAAAAAAGAAAAAAAAATTTAATATCGAATTGAGCGACACGATGTTAATCGAGAAAAAAAAAAAAAACTATTTTCGAACGACGAGTTACATCTGCCTACGATGCGATATCGAATCGAATTGAAACAAATTGACGAATATCCCCCTCGTCATCGAACGAAATATCGCGCATACATAATGCACGAGTTAACGAATCTTATCGACAACGAAGCTTCTACGCGCGTTATGATCGGAAATATCGAGCGTGAAAAACTTCCATAAAAGTTGTTGTGCCGAGCGAAACTATCGGTTCATTGACGGAGGATAAAATAGGAAGATTGGCGCGAGTCACGGAAAGGAAATAGGACGAGAAACACTTCGTAACACTCGGGGAAATAATATTTTATTAGGTAATTTTGCAAATCGCGGTGAAGAATAATACGATAGTTCTCGATAGTTCGAAAGCTGAAATTTGGAATTAGTTTGCGAGAGGGTTATCCCTATCTTGCATTCAAATTTAATCGACTGTTGAAAATTAAGAGATAAAGATCTATTGTCGTGAGTTACAATTACGAGGTGATAAATTAAAGGTTACTCGGAGAGGTTACTTAAAAGGGAACAACGGTTAATTTCGAAGAAACTCGACCCAATAATCCTCGTTATTTTATCTAGCAATCATTTAACAAATATACACGCTCTCCGACGAAAATCGGATTTTACTCGACAAACCTCGTATTCTTCTTTTTTTTTTTTTTTTTCGAAAGAAGTCGGGAACACGTTTCGAATTCCTTTCGGAAACGGCCGAAACCAATCCATCCTTGATCGTTCTATGGTTAATCCAGTCGAGTGTTGGGCGTTAAAGGTGCGCGGCGTTAATCGACTTAACATATCAATGACGCTCGGCTGATCCAATTGCAAAACTTCCGTGTCGAGTAACGACACCCGACAATTCGAATTAACAGCCCCTTCAATTAACTTTTTCCGCCTCGCATATTTTCAACGTTGTCAACGTTGTCACGTATACATTTTTCCAGAGGGAAGCCCTTTTGATCCTTGTTTTTCTTCTATCCGCTTCGAAAATTACCGTGTCGTTCCGCTTACGTAGCACGAAATTGATCGAGATTGACGCCGCCGAGTTCCCTGTTAGAGCACACCTGTTCCACTAATAATTCCAGAGTTCGATGCACGGAGGCGTCGCGCAATCCTTCGAAATCGACGTATTAAAATTGGACAAAATTCGTTTTCAAATTTATAAAAAATAATTGTTTCAATGCAACGTATATAATAACCATAACGCATAAAAATTTTTAATCCTCTTTTTAAATCCTCTTTTTACAAATTGAACGAAATATATAAGCAGAGAATTGATCGATAACCGATCGGTCAGGATCAATTTCAACACATGAGAAATATTCTGTAAATTTATTAACAAGCGTTTAAATTTCAATTTTATAACGGGTATGACATTTCGAAACATCTATTTTAATTTAAATCCTTATAAGTTATAAGTTTTTTTTTTTTTTTTGTAAGCTTACAGTTAAGTAATTACTTCATGATAGAAATTCACGAATGATTTGTCAATGATTTTTTTATATATTCCATGTAGTTCCACGCGATAAGAGTTGGATATATAAAAAGTAGAAACTTTTTACTTTTTTTTACTGCCACATTTGATTTGCAAAACTTTGCAAAATTGTTAAAACTAAAGTTAAGATTCTTTAATCTAGCCACTGATATTTATGAATTAATCTTAAGTTATTGTATATTGCATTTATATCATTGTTTATTTATTATATTTTAGAGAAACGAGAAATAATATAATATAATTCCTAACTTTAGTTGACAATTTTTTTATTCTTTTTTCAATCTTTCAATATTTGTATATTTGTATTTTTATGTATTGATTATTGTGCATCTTCTTTCTTGTTCTATACTAATTAAATGCAACGTTAATTTTTCTTATACATTTAGTTATATTTTTACATTTTTTGAAGAAATAATAAATCATAATAAAAAGTAGCAAATTATTTTCTAAAAATTAAATCTCCATATATAAGCTCAAAATTATTAGACCCTATCATTCGAATCATTGTGCGTTTTCTGATGCAACCGATTCGCCAATAACGAACAATTTCGAAGAAAAACCTTTGAATCCTAAACAATAATAATAAATAAACTCTCCACGATTCTCTTTCTTCCTTCTCTCGAATGGAAAGAAAATTCTCGTTTCACTTCGAATTCACTTCGTCACCCCCTGTTTCATTATAATTTTTTCGAAAAAACTTCGCGCTTTCTCGCGATAATTAAATTAACTCCGAGAAGATTAGGAAAGGGAGAGAAGGGTTAAGAAAAGTTTATACCTCGGCTAAGCGAAGAATACTGTTCCGCTTTCATCAACCCGCCAAGATTTCCCTTGGAATATCCCTCCCTCCACCCTTCCCTTCCTTTTTTAAAACTAGAATCTAGTTTAATTTATTAATCGGTCGAAGAAAACCAAAAGTGGGGGAGGAAGTGTTATATCGAGAATTCATAGGCAGGGTAAAAGAATTGCGCATTATTTCTAATTTGTATGGGGGTCGGTGTATAAATCTTTCGAAAAGTCTGGCAAAAAATTGGCGCGATGAAGCGCAGGGGCGAAAATCCTTTCTTTCAAAGAAGAATATTACGCGGAAAGGATCCGTTTCGAACTTTCCCTAATCGAGCGCCTTTTCATGCGCGATCCTCTTTCTTTCGTGCGTAGGATAAGCGTATTTAATTCAGGCTAACCGCGTCCCCCCCACCGCCACGTGTGTTCATCCGTTTCAATGAACTCGCGCACAGGGAGAGGGGATTGTGATAATATAAAGCACGACATTTCTCTCTCTCTCTCTCTCTCTCTTTGCCTTGTCGCTTTCGCGCGCACAAAGAGGCACGGATTTACGTGGCGGCCTTGATTTACCCGATGGCCAGGAATAGAGGGGTACCACGAGCCAATCACGCCGCGCTCTTATCGAGAGAAAAGCAAATTGCTACTGGTCGCTTCCTACCCACCTATATATATCACACCTAATTATGGAACGTAATTATCTTCGGGGTTAAATCAATTAGCGTGTAGATATCGCTAGATATACCGCACTCCTTGACATATTTACATTTAGGAAGGATTTTTTTTTTTTTTCCTTCTTCTTCCTCTTTTCTTCATTTTTTCTCAATTTGTTAATGAATCACACCGATAAAGCGAGAGCCTTCTCTCGAGCGGCCAATTATTTCTAACCTATTTTATTTACACGGATGCCTTAGTTAATGCATTTTTTCACGATTCTCATTTTTTCTCTCTTTTTTCTCTTCTTTCTTTCTTTCTTTTTCTTTCTCATAGATATAATTAAATTTAGATATATTATATATATTAATTTATATTAATTATATATATATAATATATAATATATATATATATATATAATTATATATTTTTTATAATTTAGATATAATTAAATTTCTTCCAGGTATAGTATAACGCTTCAAGATCTGATGAGGATACAGAATAGATAAATTGAAAAGTTTTATCGTCGTTTATTATTACGATCTTTTAATTGAAATTTTCCTACATATTTTACAAAATAAAATTTGTTGGCTTCTGTTTTTTAAAATTTCCTTTTGAAATAAACGAGGTAATTTATCAACAAAATTTGGACGAATTGTTTATCTTATGAAAGATATCGTATTTCGATTGTAAATATAACTTTTTGGTACATGGAACTACGTAACTACATGGAAACTTATGTATTTCAGATATGTTCACGCGTATATGCATGTGTGTATGTGTGTATATGTGGTGGGTTAATTCAACAAGGTCGCTACGTGATTGGTGTACGGTAAACCAGATGCACAGGAGGGATGGTCCCATGGTGCACCGACCGACCAACTGTCAGCTGTCGGTTGTCGCTGGCCAACGTTTGTCAACCGGTGTCAACGGGATATAACAGGGACTCGGTTTTCCAGATTTTGACGTGAACACGAACGAATTACGCCATCTTCTTCGACTTGTTTTTTTCTCTGGAAATCATAAATCTCTGGATCCATCGAGATCCAGATAAATCGTAACGAAAATCGATAAAAGACACTTACACAATTGACTCTCCCCCCTCCATTTTTCTTTTTCAATCTCTCGATCGATTACTTCGTAATCCCTCGTAATCCCTCGAAATTCGAGAATTATTCAATCGTTTTATTAACATCTTTCAACTGCAACGCGAATAAATAAACGTAAATCACGACAAGTCTTTTGCACCGCGTTTAAAAGAAAAAAATAGAAAGTGGCCAGACACTCGTTTATTAACAATGCATCATCGTTACATTAGGGAACAATTACAACCTGGATGGAACTAGGTCTTGGAAGAAAATCTGCTTCCGACGTTTTCTTAATTAATGACTCGTGGAATACAGATAAAGAGGAATGGAACTTTCTCCAGACTTATTCGTACTTCGACTTGGAAAATGGGATTGTTACGATTTGACACGGACACCGATTGTAACGTTTAATTATAATACTTCTCTCCTCCGTAATATTAACGAAATATTAACGAGTTAATACAAGTTCCTCGAGCTGGTTACACCTGTGACACACGTGTGATACAATTTGCCTCGTCCAGATTAACTTACACGAGATTTTCGGATCGAATCGATGATAGTTCAATTGCCAAAAAAAAAAAAGGACAAAAGGATTTTTTTACACGATCCCAGGTTTTTTCCAAGTTGCACCGGACACGGATGGGAAAATGGCGGATCGTAACAAGGCGACACCGGTTTCAGCTTCCCTTCCTCGACCATGAATTCCACGAGGGCTGCACCAACACATCCTTAAGGGAGGAAATATCATTTTGTCGCGGAAAAACATCTTTTCAGGGGCTAATGGGAAGCCGCGGCCGTGGCGACGATGCGATCTTGATGAAATGAGAGGAACGGAACAGCGAAAAACTATTTTCAAACCCTTCCCTCTCCTCTGAAAAATCGTGAGATTCTTGATGATAAGTTTTTGGATTTTCGAATTTTCGAATGGATGGGATTTGAAGTTTTTTTTTTTTCTCGTAACAGGATAACATAGTTGAAAGAGATCGAAATATTTAAAATTTCGCGCGTCTTTTGATCTTTGAGCGATATCTGTGCACTTTGCACGAGATACGAGAGTATGGAAAATTTTAAAAGAAAAGAATGATGAAATATTAACGTTAATGTAAAATTTTAATTGGAAAGGAAAATTGGAATACTCGTGATGATCTGAAGATTTAAACATACGTGCATTTAAATTTGCAAGATTTAAATTACGTGCATTTTGTAGAGTTTGATTAGAGCGTCCGAGAAAGAAAGAAACTAATAAAATTTTCAAATCGTACGATCTTTTTCTCTTCGATGAACGATCAAAAGATGAGGAGATAAGAGACAATTTCTGGACACTTGCTCTTATAATTGTGACACGTTGGTCACGCGTCAGTTAACGAGACACTGTAATTACCGGTGGATAGGAATCATAGCGGCTGCGTGAGCCAGGGGCCAAGAGCTCGATTAAATCGTAGTCTCTCGGAAACCGTCACGCCGGTGGTCGACTGCGTTGAAAATCCCTTTCGCCCACATCATACACGGTTTAATTCGCTTAATCCCCCCTCCATCATGGCCTACGTTCTGACAACGTCAAACCCGGTCGAACAAGTGAAATTGGATCGTCCGTTTGACTTTTCCGGTTTCCGGTTTCCGCCCACAATTTGCTACAACAACCGAAAAATATTTCTCGCGGCCGCCAACATTATTTTCGACGATGTACATTCGTTGATCAACAACAAACGATACGCTATATGGAACAAAAAAAAAAAAAAGAAAAGAAAAAAAGAAAAAATTGGACGATATTTTTCCATTGAATTCCGTCGATGATTTTTCTCGCTTCGAAAAAAATTAACAACAATCGTGAAATGAGCCACGATGAAAAGTTCCAGGCGGCTAACTATTAACTCTTGTTAATCCTTGGTTAGAATTATTCGAATTCAAAAGTTGCGCGCGTCACAGGGAGAGTCGAAGCTGCTCGATATTTCCAAGTATAATTTATTGCCTTCCGGCAAAACTACCAGTGGCCTCGTTTCCTGCCGCGCTCACGATAAGGGACAAAAATTATTCAAATCCCAAACGGATTTTGTTCCGGCCCCGTTCCACCAACCGCCAAGAGGTTGCCCCACCCAGCTGTAACTCGATACCGAGGGTCCTTTCTCGTTTGCCCATCTGAAATATTTACGAGATTGGCGACAAATTGACAATCTTCGACTCGAGATCGACGGGCAACATTTAGATTCGAGGCGACGAGTGTGGCTTTCGTTCAGATCTGGAATCACATTGCTCGATTATTCTTTTCTCTTTTCTTAAGAAAGAGAAAGCGTTTGAAAGGAAATGGTGTGACGAGTTCGAAAAGAGTTGGATTATAAAACATTTTCCAATTGAAACGGAACGCTTCAACGTTCGTTTTCTCGTCCATACATCTTTGTTTCTTTCGTCTTTTGTTATCTTTGTTGTCATTGAACCGATATCCAACGTTTTATATATATATATATGTATGTATATAATTTTCGTTCTACTCGCGGCCATTTTGTAAACGAGGCTGGCGTGTTGCGATCGTGTCGTGCAGGATCTCGTCGACGGGACAAGGAGTGAAAGGAGGAGGAGGAGGAGGAGAAAGTGAAGGATCGTTCTGAACTTTTTGATCGATGAAAAAGTAATCGTTGACCGTGAACCGTAGAGGTTCGTTTATCTCGATTACGTAAGCCACTTCCTTTTAATTACCGCTTCATTTTCATCGCGCTTTTAATTATAACTTCGAGCCGGACAGGCCGAGCTCGAGTTACGGCGAGTTAAAAGTTTTCTTTACCGGTTTTTTTTTCTTTTTTTTTTTTTTTTTTTCATAATTTCGTTTGTTCGTTATTTCCCGTTTAATGAGTTCGCTTATTGTGTGAAACGCATTTAATGACTTTAAGGCCGTGTCCCGCACGGCTAATTCGTCTCCGGGCATCGGGGCGTTGTAGACCACGTTGTGCAATTCCCTAGGGAAAATATAGGGAATCCCATATGAAATTACGGTTCACGGTTCGATCGTCTTAAAGATGAAATTTCGCTCCAAACGTGTTTCGATCGTTCAATCGTAATTCTCTTTTCTTTTTCTCTTTCGTTCACGATCATTTGGAGAAGAATCGAGAGATTTATTTTTATCGATATGGATTGTTTTAGTACGTCTAGTTTAGATTAAATTTCGAATAGACAAGGGAGGATCGGCTAGATACGAGTTTGCAATGGAAATAGCAGGACGTAACGATTTCAAACGGAACTTGATAGGTCTCGTGGTGCTGACTGAAAGTCAAAGACGTGGAATTGTCATTGAATTAAAGCTGGCGATAATCAAACGTGGATCTATATATATATATATATATATAGAAAGACGTTTGTAGTTACGTTTCGATTCGAGTCCTTTCGCACGTGTATAGATTTTCACGTAGATTGAATTAATCTCGACTTGGTTGAAGCGAATTTCTATCATTAGACGTCATACGTTTCATTAAATTAATTGAATCCGGATGGACGAGGACGAAAGAAATTGAAGGATTCCTAATGGAAATGATTTCTTTTTTAAAAACTATGATACATTCATTTTCATTGGATGAATTAATTTCCAATTTGATTGGAATAAAATTCTATATCGTTACCGTTTTCAGATTTCAAAGTTAAGTAATTGAATCTATAAGTGGAAGAAGTGGAAGAATTAAAGGTTAATCAGCGATATCAAAAAATACTCGTTTCTATCTAATATTCAAATATCCAATAATATTAATATTATCTCTCCGTGTATCCCAATTCTTCATCCATACCGTACGTAGTGCGTGGAAAGCAAAAACTCGAGCAATTAATAAAGAGGGCAAAAAAAAAAAAAAGAAAAAAAGAAAGAAGTTATTTATCGAAAAATTCGCCGTTTTAATTAGCACTTGTAGAAAGATAGAACTGTTATTCGGACGGAACAAAGGTATTCCAAACAATTTCGTGTCACGTAGCGACACTTTCAACCGAGAGATCTTTTCTTGCCCGAGGGCCAAAGGGGTTTTGCGCTTTCACAAGATAACTTGTGCGCTCGACCTTTTCTCGCGCTCCTCCCAACGCTGTCTAGCCCCAAGGAGTTTACCGGTAACTAACAAACGCTCTTTGCGCTGCTAACGCGAACGAGTGACAACCAAGTTCCTTTTTATGTCTGCTGCCTGTTATGCGTCCTCGTCCATCGATTCGACGTGTACGCTCCTCTCCATAACAATATATCTCGCCAATTATCGTTTGCGTCAAAGAAGATTTTTTTTTTTTCTTCAAATTTCTTTGAAGAATTTTCATTTCTCGTCGATGCAATGACGTGAGGTGACGAGAGAACGTCAAGAAATTTCGGTGAAATGAAATTTGTTTGTATAACATTGTGTTATATTGTCGGAGAAAAGCGATTCGACGAAATTTGAAAAACTAAAAAAACTGGATGGGGCGGGAGTAACTCGTATTTCCAATATTTGGAAAAATAAGGGTGAAGGTTTAGAAAAATATTGACGATTCGACGAAATATCGGCGATTGAAAAGAGAATAGATAATTCGCGTGTGATTGATAAGATGAAATAATATTCAAATTTAAGAAAGCGATCGCAAGAAAAGATTAAAGAATTTTTGAAAATTTAAAATAAACCCAGTTTCGACAAATGTAATTAACGAAGCTTCTCTTGAACAAAAACTCGAGTTATCTTAATCTTTTTTCTTTTCAATCGTATCCGATTTATTTATATATTTTGACTGAAAAAAAAACTAGGATTTCGAATCGAATGGAATGAAATTAGAAGAGGTGTTTGCGCGTGCTCGAATTCGAGGATGCATACCTTCTCATGCGATATCTCGTGCGTCTGTATTCCGCGAAACCGTATGTTTGTACGATGTACAAACACGCCAACACAATGTTTATCCGAGCAGCGTTTCGAGTGGCGTGGATATGCAACACGATTTATGCAAACACGTATCTTGTAAAATCCATTCGAACGACGAAGGGATACAGGCCCTCTCTTCATTTACCTTACCTTCAATTCGGACGTTAGAAGAAACTTTAGAAGTCAAAGATTCTTGTACAATTCGAAATTTGAACGCGGCATAGGATAAGAAACGGAAAGTAAAAGAAGCTTCTTTCCTCCCCCTTTTTTTTTAAGATTCTTGTATAATTCGAAATTTGAACACGGTATAAAATAAGAAACGAAAAGTAAAGGAAGCTTCTTTTTTCCCTCTTTTTTTTTTTAAAGATTCTTGTACAATTCGAAATTTGAACACGGTATAGAATAAGAA
The DNA here is from genome assembly GCF_014066325.1 of Apis laboriosa. Taxonomy (NCBI): domain Eukaryota; kingdom Metazoa; phylum Arthropoda; class Insecta; order Hymenoptera; family Apidae; genus Apis; species Apis laboriosa. The sequence continues at coordinate 1,905,619 of NW_025222452.1, forward strand.
ACGAAAAGTAAAGGAAGCTTCTTTTTTCCCCCTTTTTTTTTTTAAATATTCTTGTACAATTCGAAATTTGAACACGGTATAGAATAAGAAACGAAAAGTAAAGGAAGCTTCTTTTTCCCCCCTTTTTTTTTTTAAAGATTCTTGTATAATTCGAAATTTGAACACGGCATAAGATAAGAAATGAAAAGTAAAAGAAGCTTCTTTCCTCCCCCTTTTTTTTTTAAGATTCTTGTACAATTCGAAATTTGAACACGGCATAGGATAAGAAATGAAAAGTAAAAAAAGCTTCTTTCCTCTCCTCCTTTTTTTTCTTTGAATGCGTTTGCCTTTTCCTTTCCTTCCCCTTTTCTTCTTCTTCTTCTTCTTCTTCTTCTTCTTCTTCTTTTTCTTTTCTCCTCTTTCGAAACGAAAACGACACTCGAACGACACAAATTTTTAAAATCTCCTTTGCTCTCTCAACATCTCTCGAAATATCCTCTTCCCCCGACACTTCATCGAATTTCAATCCGCGATAGCCGATTTGCGGGAGAGCTTTAAACGCGAATAAAGTTATTATTATAAGGAAGGATAAAGGTCAACTTGAATCGAAGAATTCGCTCGATTTAACAGGTTTATTATATTCCCGTTATAACAGCAAGAATATACTTGTTTCATACCTCTGTTAATATTCAATAAGGCTATGCTATGTCTCTTAATGGAGAAGATAAAGCACAAGTATTTGTTTCCAACTTATTCCCTTATACCACATACTTACATCTCGTTTTCCATTTTCGTTTCGAGGAAAATAAATATTTCAAGAGAATTGGAAAAATCACGTTCTTATCGAATGCTCAAAAGAATGTTTTCGAAAACTGGATAGGAGAGCTTTATAAAACGTTCTCGATCAAATTCTTCTTCTTCCTTCTTATCTATCAGATTATCGTATTTATCAGATTTATCAGATTACACATTTATTTATCAGATTAGAATTCTAGCGTTCTAATAAGCGGCAGAAATTTTATAAATATTCCCTCTCTCTCTCTCTCTCTCTCTTTCAATCGGCGATCTCGTTTATATTTAACGTTCGAAAGAATTTTAATTTTTATATCATCGTTCGATAACACAATCGGTCGATATCAAATTTTCCGCGACTCTGATGATTCTCATTTCGATTATTACCGTGGAAACTAGAGCATCGTAATAATTTTCAATCGTTATTTTTGATAACCTCCCCCGCATTCCTCCGAAATTTCAACCGATCCCAATCCCGCGACCGGCTTCCACAAATTTTTTCCAATTATTTCTTTATCGCTCGTGGAAGAAGTATACGAATATAGAAGTCGACTTTATCATTACAGCGCGAGAAAATGACAAACTTCTGCGTTATTCCTCTTCGAGGGAGGAGGTTGAGTTAATGCTAGACGGCGGATTTTATTATTACAAGGTAAGAGCTGGTTTATACGTATATTCGACCGCGTTGTTATCGACGTTTATATAGAGAAACAAGGTCGAAGAAACTCGAGAGACTTTCAAGTTTCTTCTCTCGGCGTGCTTTCTCCTCCTCCTCGACGAGGAGGATTATTTATTTCTCGTATAATTAATTAAACGAAGATTTATTCTGATAACTAGTTAACAACGAGGACAAGTTCACGAGCCAAGGGAAACTTGGATCCGGGAAGAAACGGGATGGAGCTAAAAACCTTGTTCGCGTTCGCCAACTTCCCAATTGGTATCGGTTTATTTAGGTGAATACTTGAACGCTTCCTTCCTTCCTTCCAGAAAGACAGAGAGAGAAAAAGAGAGAGAGAGAGAGAGAGAGAGAGAGAGAGAGAGAGAGAGAGAGAGAGATGATTCTGCATTTAGAGGCCCTATAAGGTAGGGTAACGTCTAGTTTATGTAACGGTTTCATCGATCATCGACACAAGGGTAGGTTGGCGGCATAAGAGGGGGTTGGCCTGTTACGAGTTTCATCAGAACTTTCCTGCCTACTAGACGTCGTTCGTAACCCCCTATCGCTTTACGATGCAATGATACGAGGCAACCGATGTGTCGAAACGAAACGGAAATATAAAACGTGGTTTACTTCTAACGTTTCAATGTGAAAAAAAAAAAAAAAGAAAAAAAAAGCTAAGGGGAATTTCGTAGTGATCGAATTAAATAATTTTTCACTTTTTTTTCTTGAAATGTAACGCTTTCTTTCGCTTATTTTCGCTTATCAGCATTCAAGAATATCCACAACTCCGAACTCTTAAATCCTTATTATATATTAATCCTGAAGAAAAGTGTATATAAAATATTATTTACGTTAATATCATTACCGTGGACAGACAGATTGGTACAAAAACTATTAAAAATAATATCCTCACGCGCAGATATCGGTGCCAGAGACGAACGAAAAATCGATATAGGGCGAGAAATTAATAAATGGAACACGAAAAATGGAAGAAAAGAAAAGAAACAAAAAAAAAAAAGAAAGAAAGAAAGAAAGAAAGAAAGAAAGAAAGAAAAGAAAAATGAAATCTTCGATGGATTTACGATTTCGAAACTTTATCCGGAGGATTAATCGCGGCGATATTTATGAGAGGCGGCCTGCCTCCCTCTCCAAATGAATCGCGCGTGCTCCACACCTTTTAATTCCGGTCTCCAGCAGGTGGATCCGGCTCATGACAGGCTCATTCCGCTAATTTTCCGCGAGAATCATCCCCGGGAGCCGGGGGAGGGGGAGAGGGGATCCTTAATCCTGATAAATGGGAAAATGACCCCCGGCGTGTCTCTCGAGCGGGGACTCGTTTTTCCGAGTGGCGGAGAGAACCCGTTAATAAATTTGTGTTTACTATGTCTGGCCAGTCCGCGGGATATTTTTGTGTCTCCGGCTATCTCCTACCGCCCCTGCGTGGAACGCATAAATATTCAGGTGGCGGTGGAGAGGGGGAGGATGGCTAGTTCTCCCTGTATTAACCAATCTCTGCGTTCCACGCAATCTCGTGCCACGTGTTCCACGGATTAGGATAGTTTAATCGCGTATCCGATATAATATATAGCTTAAGCTTGAAATAATTGGTACGTGAAAGGAATGTTGTTTTTCTTTCTTTCATTGTTGTGCTTCAAAGAATCTTTTTTTCCTTTTCTTTTCTTCTTTTCTTTCTTTTTGTCGGAAGGAATATTTATCGTTCGCGGTGAATTTGTTAACGGAGATGTCTCGATGTAAGCTGAAAGGGAAGGTTCTTCTTTCTTGTTGTTGAATGTACACCGTTCATTTTTAGTCAAAAGAAATTTGCGGTTTATGCGCAAAGGTTTCCGGATATTGTTTTTAACAATCTAAACACAGCTTTTAAACAATCTATATTCGAGAGAAATATTCTTCCTCTTTCTCGTTATATCGTTCTTGTTCTTGGCTCGATCAAAAGTCTTCTCGTTTCTTTCGAAAGAAGAAAATTTTTCTTTTCGTTCGAGTGCAAGTGATATAGTTAATCTTTCAAGTTTCAGAGACTAATTTATGCAAGAAGATTGTGAATATTGTTTTAACTTAATCTAATCTTTAAACAATCTATAGGTGAAAGAATATTCTTCTTTGTTTTTGTGTGATTTGCAGATTTGTTATTTCAACTTAATCCAGCTTTTAAACAATCCGTACGTAAAATAAAGGAATATTTTATTTCTAGTATTAGATTGGTGAAAGATCTTTTTTTCAAAAGAAATTTGTATGTTACACAAATGAATTTGCAATGTACGATGTAGATATCGTCGACTTAATCTAACCTAAGCTTTTCTAATGAAACAATCGATTTCAAATTTTTCGATATCAAAATAGAATATAAAGAAAAAAAAAAGAAATAGAAAAAATTAACGCATTCACAAGTAAAGCGAAATTATAATCGATCATTTCCTATCACGGAATAAATAGTTTCTTAGATATCAAAGAATTTAATACGGAATAATTATCGAAGCAAAGACTTCCTAACCTAACTTTTCCATGTTAGAATAGAATATTTAAAAACAGAAAAAAACAAACAGAAATGATTAATACGTTCACAAATAAAACAAAATTTATTGATCGATCGAATCATTATCGAATTAATCGATCATTTCCTATCACGGAATAAATGATTTCTCAGACATCAAAAAATCTAAGGAATCTATAGGATAATTATCGAAGCAAAGACTTAACCTAACTTTTCTAATAGAACAATCGATTTCAAACTTTTCGATGTCAAAATAAAATATTTAAAAACAGAAAAGAAATTAGAAACGATTAACGCGTTCACAAATAAAGTGAAATCAATCGATCATTTCCTATCACAGAATAAATAATTTCTCAGACATCAAAGAATCTAATACAGGATAATTATCGAAGCAAAGATTTAACCTAACTTTTCTAACTTAACCTAACTTTTTTAATAGAACAATCGATTTCAAACTTTTCGATGTCAAAATAAAATATTTAAAAACAGAAAAGAAACTAGAAACGATTAACGTGTTCACAAATAAAGCGAAATCAATCATTTCCTATCACAGAATAAATAATTTCTCAGACATCAAAGAATCTAATACAGGATAATTATCGAAGCAAAGACTTAACCTAACTTTTCTAATCAATCGATTTCAAACTTTTCGATATCAAAATAAAATATTTAAAAACAGAAAAGAAACTAGAAACGATTAACGTGTTCACAAATAAAGCGAAATCAATCATTTCCTATCACAGAATAAATAATTTCTCAGACATCAAAGAATCTAATACAGGATAATTATCGAAGCAAAGACTTAACCTAACTTTTCTAATACAATCGATTTCAAACTTTTCGATGCCAAAATAAAATATTTAAAAACAGAAAAGAAATTAGAAACGATTAACGCGTTCACAACTAAAGCGAAATTATTCGATCATTTCCTATCACAGAATAAATAATTTCTCTGTGCGATGTGTTCTCGCGAGGTGATGGCAAACGTCAAAGAATCTAATACGGGATAGTTATCGAGGCAAAGATTCCTCCTTCTCTTCGCGAATGTGAATGATCGAAATGAGGGTGACGCGGGAATATAAAACGCGTACGCGACTCGGTGTTCCAAGTTTCGATCACCTTCGTTCCGCTTTGATACAAAGACACGGATGTGATAAAGAATGGCTTCTATCCGACGACGTGCCGCGGAAGATCGATCAAAGCTAAGCAGATGAAATTTTTCATCGATGCCTTCTGAATACGGGAACGAGGCCGGAGTTTCGTCATCCTATATCTATTGCGCGTTTTATCGTTTCCCATCCAAATCATTCTCTTTTAATGACGCCTCTTCCTCCCCTCTCTCCCTCTCTCCACTTATTCCCTTATTTTTATCGCGCCGTTCTTTTTCCTCCCTTTTATGGAAAATGTTTTGAAACGAGTTATATTCATATAACTTATATTCATATATATATATAAGATTATTCGAAGAAAGTTACGTTGATCTTTTCGTTTGGTTTCGTTCTTGTATTTCGAAGAGGGGGTCGTTTCGAGAGAAATTACCCGCTTGTTCCATCTATCGTCTTCGCGTTCGCATTTTTTTCTTTCCTTTAATCGTTTATCAAATTTTCACCTCTACCTCTACTGCTTCTCGTAACAAATTCGTGCGACGTCGATTTGTTGCGAAAGTACGATTAGACTGTTGAGCCTGATTTCGCGAAATTCCGTCAAAGCGGAGGGAGGATAAATACGCGTGCCACGCGTACAAATACGATTAAGGGAAGGGAGGAGCATGAACGTTGATGCAACTCGTGAGCGCAAAGGTCTCTGACAGAAACACTTCTCAACGTAATGCTGGGACCAATCGAGCAACTGTGTACGACTACTACCACCAAGTTACCACGGTTCCATTGTAATCTGAAGTCGCTATTAGGGGAGAGGGCGCAGACGTCTCGTATTAACCCTCCAACAATGCGAGGGATACGAATGGTTAGCGTAATTTGCCAGTGTCGAAATTCGTGGATGCACGAAGTCTCCAGACGTTTCACCCTCCCCGGTTTCAACCCCAGTCAGGAGGACCCATGCCACAATTACAAGCGCGAGGTTTCCATTTCGATTTCCCTTCTATCCTATACGAAGGGAAAAAAAGAAGGAATCTTTCTGTATAAATCGCGCGAATGCACAAGGATTCTTTCCCGATTTCTTCTTTCGCTCGAACGTGATCGATACACCTTTAACCCTCTATCTTGTACCAATCTTTTATCGATCCGTCTGAGAAAGGAATCTTCCTTTTTGCTTCTTGTATAAATTCTCGAACACGCTGTTTCACTTCTCGTTCCTCGACAGAGAATTTCGTCACCGTTCGATTTTTATTAGCCAGTATCCCCGAACGTGATCGCCTCGACGATCTTCCATCGGTGTGGAAACAAAAAAAAAAAGTATCGATTCGTTGGAGAAAACGTGTCCAAATGTTCTTCTGCTCGCGTGGAAAAAAACCTAGCATTTTCGGACCTTCGGTTTCAGAAATTCGAGGGTGCATTGTTTAAGACGTTTCACCCCTCGTTTCAATCCGGTACAAAGGATCTCTCCACTTCTTTCGACTTTCGCCCCAAGTGATCAACCTCTTCTATCCCGTCTGCGCGCAATTTCCTATCGAAATTTAAAAAAAAAAAAAAATGAAGAAATCGTCTTGCGATCTTTAAGAAAAAGTAAAAATTGAAAAATTGAAAAATTGTTTTGTTTTAACCTCCTCCTTTAAAAGTATTTAAAGGTTTACCATTCCAAATCAATCAAATTAATCTTCGTTGAATTCTGTTACACGATCGAAAGAGATCCTACAATATACGTTGCTTTCTCTAAGGAGAGACAATGGAATCAAGATTAAAATGGCGGTTTTAATATTTTGATCAAAGATGTTGGCGGGTGTTCCACGACGATACCTAGCCGACCATTGTAATTCGAAATCGTGCAACCCAAACTCACCCCGTCTCGCATTAACTGTCAAGCCTTTAGGGCCGGGTAGTTGCAGCAATTTCAGTAGTGGAGGAATTTGCGGCCGCTTCAACCCGCGAGATACCCGCTCTGAGAATATCCGCTAAGTTTTCGAGGAATTTGAATTATCCCCAGGACTTGGCCGCCGTCGCTGTGGATACCAACTTTTCGATTCCTGTAATTATACGTAGCGTCGAGCCTCTTACCCTTTGTGCATCCGCTTTTTGTTAACGACTTCTCGCGAAATACCTCCCCTTCCCCTTTGTTTCCTTGTTCCGCACTTTTCAACTTTCACAAGTTTCTTTCCCCAACCCGTGTTTCCTCAGGCTGTTAGAAAGGCCGACCGAAATGGCGCGCGATTCGAACTCGAATGATTTTGAGATTTTGTGTTTAATACTTTCTTTCGAATATATCGTCTTATACATGACGCGAATCTTTTCTCGCTTGAACACTTTTAATGTAAAACGCAGTGTCCAAGATAAAGAAAAAAAGAAAAGATGAAAGAATTAAATAGGGGGATTTCTTTTATTCTAGAATATAATATCCTCGGTATTTTTATATTACTTGAGGATCGATATTGATTCGTTTGATTCATGTGCAAGAAGAATATAGAATTTTTTTCATTTGTTTTTATTATATATCTATATTTAATTAATTTAATTGATAAGATCGATTCGGTAGATTTTTTTTATAGATACAGCCAAAAAGAGAAAAAAGGAAAGGAAGATTTCGATTTAAATATAGACCGACACACGATAAAAGGAATGATCTCTGGTTCCGTAATCTCGCGGCATTCCCAAAGTTTCTGGCGGAGAAGCGACGTCAAAAGGAGAGAAACTTTACCCAAACTTTGACTCCGTAACTTGACACAATCATGAACGCGTACGTATACACTTACTTTCCTCTTCTCCCAACCCCATCCTTTATTCGATGGGCCAAGGAGGTTGAGGAGCTTTTGGATTCGGCAAACGAGCACGTTTACTCTCGTTAACGCGAGTGCCGTGGGCTGATTTATCCTCTTTACTTTGCCACGACAATCTCTCGCCGGCCGAGACTCGAAGCGGCCGATAAGAAATGGAGGAGCACGAAATCGTTCGTCTTACGTGATTCTCCCTTATCCAGCGCGGGAATAGATTGAAAAAAAAAAGTTCTCTCCCCGACTTTCCCCCATGAAAATTCGTCCTCCAATCGATCGAATTGATTATCAAAAGCCCTATCCCCGATCGCATTAGTCTCTCTCTCTCTCTCTCTCTTTCTTTCTCTGTTTCTGTCTCTCTCTATTCCCCGATTAACGAATCGGCAGCGATCAGAGGAAAAAAAAAAAAAAAAAAAAAAAAGATTCGTCGTGTCGTGGAGAGGAATATATTTGAGAAATAAATAAAAGAAGCTTCTCTATTTAATTCTTTTATTTTATTCTAGTTCAGTTTATTTTATTTTATTTTATTTTACTACTTTGGACAGTACGGGGTTGATATCGGATAAAAAAAAAAAAAAAAAAAAAGGAAAGGTATTGGAAGTGATCAAGGGGAAAAAAAGATTCGTGTCATAGGTCGAATGTATATATTCGAGAGTAAAACTCAAAGAGCTTCTCTCTATTCAGCTGTTTTTATTCTTGTTGCGAGCGTTGTTCTCGACGCTGCTCGACTTGATATTGGATAAACGAGGATTGGATAAATGATGAGAGAGAGAGAAAATAAAGAGATTGTCGATCGGAAATTGTAAAATAAGAGGGTGTGAAATTCGCGAGAGCCGCCCTCTCGAGGGTATTTTTTGACATTCGCGTTGACATCGACGCGGTAAACGAGTTTGCGAAAACCGATCCGAGACGATTTCGAAAGTGAAACTCGCGAGGCTTGCTCTCAAGCGTATTTTCGCCGAGTGGACATCGCGTCGAAAGTGACAATTATTTTTTTGAATGGTTCCTCGAGAGACTTCCAACACTCCAAAGGGTTGTTACATCCCTTCAGGGTATGAATATATTTGAGAATAAAACTTTCGAGAGTCGCTCTCTCTCTCTATTTTTCGGCAAGTGGATACTGCGTTGAGAGCGACAATGACTCTTGGATACTTCCCTTAGGGGGATTCCTGACCCCTTTCTTTAAAGCGCGAATAGATTCGAGGGTAAAAATTGTTTTTGAGATGTATTTTTTTTTTTTTGTAAATGAACACTTCGTTCGAAAAATCAATTCTTCGTATTCGTATTCCTGAAGGAATACCTGCAAATACGCTTGAAAATCGAGAGTCCAATTTCCATTTTCGCGAGAAAATACTCTGGAGAGCGATTCTGGAGAATTTTTCTTTTTTGTAATTTTTTCAGATAAATTCGTAACACCGGAGGGCGGGGGAAGATTGATCTCGGAATTCACGGGACGCGATCGTCATTGTCGAGTGATAATAACGACACGCAACCCTCTCCGGATCGCGGCGGAGGACAAAGAGTCGGGCGACAGCGGCCATTAAATACTCCGGCCACCGGGCAACTAAGGAGTAAAAGTAACAATGGATAGGCGACAATTTTATGTAAAGAGTGGTTTAACGAATGGCATTGTTATCGTTTCGAGATGAAAAATTATGAAAGCTCTCAAAGGGAGCAAGGATGAGTGGAATGGAGGGGAGGAAGAGAGAGAGAGAGAGAGAGGAGGAGGCGAGAAACCGTGAGATGGAAATGAAAAGCGCGAGAAGAAACGGGCACCTGGTGCGAGGTAAATCAATAGGTTCTTCTTCGCAAAGAACGAAGAAAAAGATGTCCCTGAATAAGTACTCCTCTCTCCGCTTCCCCTTTGTCCGTTCGATTATTCGCCACCCTTCGATTCAATGGAATGCGACTTTAATAAACTGATTTTCGAGATTCTTGAATTAATACTTTCCGTTTTAATCTTTCTCTCTAGAGTCTAGGTTTTGCTCTTTGTTCGACGTATTTACAGGAATTGGTAACCCGTCGAGGATAGGATAAAAGTTTTTCATATTTTTTCCTAATTTTTTCTTAATAAAATTGAAAAACTTCCTTATTTTCTTGGAAAGCGGAAATATTGGAAAGTGAGTTTATTTATCCAAAGCGATTTATTATTTTTTTTTCACCCCTCTTTTTTCAAAAAATCTTTCCAATTTTATCCTTTTTCTTTTTTCCCTTTGGCTTAATTACTTTTCCTAATTCCTTTTAATCGTGATACTGGAATGGAACGGAAAGGAAATTCTCGAATTCTTTACTATTTTAATACGTATACGAGAATTACGTTACGGGGAAACACGAGACGGAATAAAGGAGGAATACAGAATTTTTACACGCGACCTTAACTTTACGAGGAGAGCCGGAAACTCTAGCGAGGTGAAGAAAAAAAATTCCAAATGAAATCCAACGCTCGTAAAAATGTAAAAATTATTTTGAAAAAATTTCAAAAATCGGATACGCACATTTTTAAACACCTCGATAAATTCCCGATACCGTGCAATATTTCTCTTCGATGCAATATTTTCTACGAAATTATCCGGTTTATTTAGTTTGGAACAAAGGCAAATATGTGTATGTCTATACATATATATATATATAGAACGTGTATACGAATTTATTCGCTTATCTTTTTAACTGCGGTCGAAGCTTTTCCCAAACAGCGAACGAGGTTGACCAGAATATTCCAGTAAATACTATTCCACGCGCGCGAACACCACTTTAAAATTGTTATCCGAAATGTACACGGTTTACTATTACGAGATGAAAAAAAAAAAAGCTAGAAAAAAAAGGGGGGACAAAAAAAGGGAAAATCTTTTCATCGAACTTTGATAGCGCGTTGTTAATGTCATTTCATCGAAATCTAAAGCACAAACTGTTTTCATTTAGTGTTCTCTCTCTCTCGTTCCTTTTGAGGGCTATGAATTGATGGGATAATTAGAGCCGTAGCTCTATAAACTCCATTTGTTTGCATTGCATCCGTTTCCATTCGATAAATTGTTTCATCGAACGTATACTTTTTGTTTTCTCTCTCTCTCTTTTTTTTTTTTTACAAAAATCCGTATTTCCAAACAATCTTACAACCTATTCCATTCCAAGAGGATTGAAGGCGAAAAGAAAAAAAGCTGAACCTATCATCGGAACGTCGAACGAAGAATTTTTTTCAACTTTAATCGATTTACATATTCCATACGATAATAATTTTTACGTTTTAAAATTAAATTTATTTATTTCTCGTTTCGTAACCCAATGACCGATTTAATTAATTTTTTACTCGAATTATTTATTTTTCATCCGTATTTGCACGTTGCATGACGATTCGAGTTTTCCCAGTGAAACAAAAATTTTTCTTTCTTTTTTTTTTTTTTTTTTTCAAAATTTTCCAAATAAATTAATACGAACGTTCGATTAATCCTAAAGAGTTAATCATGGTTTTCCTAATCATCCAGATCACCATATTTCGCGCAGCAGGTGTTCACGATGCTCATAACGGGGTTAATGAATTATTTATCATCATCGTAAATTTTCCAATTATCCATATTTATACGTAATTAATCCATATCTCATAGCGACGAGTGTTCACTCATATTGTTCGTCATTATTTTGCAACCTCGTCGTGACGAGAATCATGAGAAAACTCCATGAGCCGTTCCATCTCTATCAACTGCGGAGAAACGTTTTTCTCGTGACGATTTACACGATAAAACCATTGTCCCTCGCAAAACTCTTTTCTTTCGAGATTACGTTAGCGCGTAATTTACAACGCGACCGACCCTCCTCCGCATTTGTCGCACCAGGAAACACGGAAACGCGAATTGAAAGGATTCGCTCGATTCGCGCAAGAAATCTATTTGTAACGTTTCCTTTTTTCCCCCCTTCCTCTCCTCCCTCTTCTCCCCCACCCCATCGTTCGTGTAAACGCTTATGCATGGTTTGTTACAAGCGAGCAGCAACGTTTGTCCCGGATATTTGAAAACGTCGCGGTTGAAAAAGAAGTAAAAGAATAATTTGTAACGCGGATATGTGTGTGTGTGTGTGTGTGTGTGCTGTACAGAGGAATGAAAAAGTGCAATATGTTCCTGGATAACGTCGTCGTCATTTGTACCTGTTGAAGAAATCGTGTAACGCTCCACGTCCTCGTCCACGATTGCTGCCCATTTCTGTCGTCTCGAACTACGGCTTTCAACGTCAAAGAGATCATAAGATTACCGAATCGACTATTTCTTTGACATTTTGTTTAGGTTTGAGACTATTACTCTTCTTTAATAATACGGGGGAAAAAATATGATATTTTTTTAGAGTGGACGAGTGATATTTCTTTTTGGATTACGATTCATCTAAGGAGTTGAAATTAAATTAATTTTGATTAATGAGGGAGAAAGAGAGAGGGAGAGAAAAAAGTACATTAAAAAAGAAAAAGATGAAAGGGAAGGGAAGGAGGATTGGAAGTAAATAGGAAGATCTGAATCAAGATCTAGAGTCGTGATTTTATCGAGATGACGCGTTGAATTGAAATAGAGAAAAGGGAAAGATAAAGCTCCAAGGCGAAGGAAAAGAAAAAGAACGAGATAAGGAAGAAAAAAGAAGAAAGAATAGAAGAAAGACGTAAATATCTATATCAATATCTAGAATCGTAATTTTATCGAAATAACATGAAGGGAGGGAAAAAAAAAGAGAAAAAAAGATAAAAATCCGGACGAAATAGAAAGAGAAACAAAGAAGAAGAGAAAAGGAGGAGAGTTAGAAATAAATATCGATAACAACGAGAGAGAAAGATACACCAGAATCATAATCTTATCCAAATAACGACACGTATCTACGTAGAATTAAAGAAGAAGAAGAGAAACAAAAAAAAGACAACAAAAAAAGAACGAACGAAAGGGAATAAATATCGATATCAACATCTAGAATCGTAATTTTATCGAAATAACGTGGAGGGAAAAAAAAAGAGAGAAAAGAAGATAAAAATCCGAGCGAAATAGAAAGAGAAACAAAGAAGAAGAGAAAAGGAGAAGAGCTAGAAATAAATAAATATCGATAACAACGAGAGAAAAAGACAAGATACACCAGAATCATAATCCTATCCAAATAACGACACGTACGTAGAATTAAAGAAAAAGAAGAGAAACAAACAAACAAAAAGACAACAAAAAAAGAACGAGCGAAAGGGAATAAATACCGATATCAACATAGGTAGGATCGTAATTTTATCGGAATAACGTTGAATTAAAAAGGAAGGGGAAAAAGGGAGAGAAGAATAAGAAGAAGAGAAGATGGGAAGTCGGGGGAGGGGGGAGGTTTACAGGCTTCTTGTCAAAAAAGATGAAGTCACCGGTGGTTTTGGGGCGGCACTGAGAACAGGGGTGGACGAGTTGTTTAAGGTAGGGGGCATGCGCGGCGTCCGGGGGTGCAGGCGGCCGCCAGGGGGTTAGTCGCTTGCCAACAACACGACGCGACGCGTCGCTTGCGCATCGCGATCGCTCGACCAGTTTTGCCGCGTATTACGCTCCGTACGTACGTACGTACGTACGTACGCTCTCTCTTCGTCCTCTCTCTCTCTCTCTCTCTCTACCCCCTTTCCTCGTGTATTCCTCGCGCATACATCGACGCATCGAGAGAGATATATATATATATATATATATATAATGAGTGCGCGCGTGTGTGTATGTGTGTGTGTGTGCATTCCTCTCTACGCGATACACCGCGGCGGGATTCATCTTGCGCGCTTTCTTTTCCCTTTTTACCGCGTTTTCCAAAGTTTCGCCTCACAGTGAACGAACATTATTAATGGAAACGTCTCCGTTTACGTAATAGGGAGGATTGTAGCCAAGGGTTGTATACACGCTCCCTTGGATATTCACGCTTTGCGAGAGTTACGTACATAAAGTGATCCCCGTGAAAGTCGTGGAAAGTTTATATCAGGACGGGTATTATGTCAAGATGAGAACGGTGGTGGATAGGTCGAGGACTTTGGAGTGGGACGTGGATCGAGAACTAAGGGAATTCGTTCTCTCTTGGTGAACTTGGTGAACGAGGTGCGAGGAATCGGTGTCGATAGGGAGGATCGAAGTGATCGGGAGGAATCGAAGTGCGTCGAGAGAGTGGACCGAGGGTGAGAATTTTCTAGTTTTTGTTTTTTTTTTTTTTTTCTTTTTTTTTCTCTCTCTCTGTGACACGCTCACACGTCGTCTCTATGTACGACGAGGAAACTGGTGATATACGTGACACACGAGTGGAATCGGAAACTTGCCATTGAGAGTACTGCAACGTGTTACCGTCATTGCGGTGAACGACGCGAAAAAGTGCGCGTAACTTCGATCTGCCTCGTGCAAGGGACCGTTATCTATTCCTTTTTTTGAGGGGAGATCTTACGCGTTTAACCGACAAAGGGGAAGCGAAGGTACGTTCTTCCTACTCCTCGATTATTATTTAACACGAGTTAGAGAAAATAATCCACGCGTTATTTATCCTTTTATTTATCCCCGAAGTATTTTTTCCAAGTATTTTATTCTAAATTTCTTCTCGATTCTTTCAATCGTCTTCTGTTTTTTTCTTTTTTTCTTTTTCAATTAAAACGACGAGATAAAAAATTTATTCGTATTGAATACGGGCGAGATATTACACGGACTGATCGTTCCCCGGATACCTGGAATTTATCGGCTCGATTTATATGATAATTACACCGCGAAAATATTATCCAAATATATCCTCGACCGATTTTTCTGTCACGCCATGAAACACGAGATACACGTACGACGACAATGTTAAATCTATCTAGGATTTATTGAAAACGCGTTAATGTAATTTACATAATAATTATAGCATAAATCGATAGGAATTAATTTGATAACAAGAGATACTTTGCTCGAAACGGGATTAAATAGGTATAGCGATACACACGAGCCACCTAACAATTATAACCACTCTGTACGTGTTATATTCGTTATAAAGCGCGAGCATATGTATATATATATATATGATATATCGCGGATACTTATAAGCTGTGGCTAACTCGCTCAAATACATTATGTAATACGGGCATACATTGAAACTAATTACGTAACTTTGTTTTCCGTTTTAACAATGAAATTACTATATTATCTAGCAGAACGTGGACCGTGCACCACCGTGCACATCGATGCATAGGGACCACCACCACCACCACCACCACCACGTTGATTTTGTAATTTAATTTCGAAATTCTGCCCCGGGCTAGGATACTCTAGGAGAAGGATAGCAGGGAAGAGGGCTGTGTTTCTACGCGGAAAATCGGTAAAGCGGAGTGTATCCTAAGATTCCGTGCAAAATTTTCCCTCGCCGAATAATAAGCAAAACTTTTGGAAATTTAAACATACGCGTATAATCGAGGGAGATTCGCTACATCCTCGCTATTATTTCCGAGTCAAGCGAGTGAATCGTCGGAAAGAGTATTCGCCCCTTCCTTCGTTATTCGATCTCGTTCGCGATTTTTTGAATTGTTGGACAGAAAGAAATTCGTTTCAATCCTTGTAACGATTCGCGGATTACGATTCTCTTTGTACGAGACGATTTTACCGAAAAAACGAGTGTTTTACGGATTTCCTTTTTTTTTTGAAAAAGAACGAAAGGTCAACGATTCCGTTGAAAAAAAAGGGGAAAAAAGAAGGGAGAGGATCGTTAATTGTTTTTATTTTCACGTGACGCGAAATTGTCCATCAATCGTTGATATCGATATCAGCATACATCGCGTGTCTTCCCTCTAGGATTAAATGAGCGACGGTAACGTAACGTTCTCGTTTTAATCGAAGCATTTCGTACACCGTATCGCGCTTATCCGAAACGGGACGTGCTTTATCGATAATGGTCAATTTCGTTTTTCGTAATGATCGATAAATGCTCTGCAATCTCGCTATAATTATCGCGAAACGCTAGAAGGATGTGCTCCCCTCGGATTACAATTTTCTACCGTGAATCGCAATATTTCTTTCAATTGGAAGTTATCTTCTTTTTCTTTTCTTTTCGGATGAAAATCAAGCTGACACGTTATAATTTCCTTTTTCGGATCTCTTCTGGAATAACAATCTTATTTTTATTACGTAAATAATGTATCGTATCCTTTCGAATTTGGAACGTTTCTCGAAATTTTTGCTCTACGATCGAAAGTTTAAGAAAATTAAAGAGTTGTCTGTTTAGGAAACTCAAGATCAAACTGCTGTAATTTTTGCTCTATACTCGATGATCAGTTGTTTAGAGGAAAATTAAAGAGTTGTCTGTTTAGGAAATTCAAGATCAAATTACTGTTAAGCAATTTGGAACTCGAAATTTTTGCTCTACACTCGAAAATCGATCGTTTGGAAGAAAATTAAAGAGTTGTCTGTTTAGGAAATTCAAGATCAAACTACTGTTGAGCAATTTGGAACTCGAAATTTTTGTTTTACAAATTTTTATATATAATATTTTTATATTATTTTAGTTTTATAAATTTTTGTTTTTCGAAAATTGATCGTTTGGAAGAAAATTAAAGAGTTGTCTGTTTAGGAAACTCAAGATCAAAATGCTGTAATTTTTGCTTTATGATCGAAAGTTTAGGGGAAAATTAAAGAGTTGTCTGTTTAGGAAATTCAAGATCAAAATGCTGTTGAGCAATTTGGAATTCGAAATTTTTATTCTACACTTGAAAATCGGTCGTTTAGAGGAAAATTAAAGACTTTTCTGTTTAGGAAACTCAAGATCAAACTGCTGTAATTTTTGCTTTATGATCGAAAGTTTAGGAAAAAATTAAAGAGTTGTCTGTTTAGGAAATTCAAGATCAAAATGCTGTTGAGCAATTTGGAACTCGAAATTTTTGTTTTACACTCAAAAATTGATCGTTTGGAAGAAAATTAAAGAGTTGTCTGTTTAAGAAACTCAAAATCAAATTGCTGTTATTTTTGCTTTATGATCGAAAGTTTAGGAAAAAATTAAAGAGTTGTCTGTTTAGGAAATTCAAGATCAAACTGTTGTTGAGCAATTTGGAACTCGAAATTTTTGCTCTAAACTCGAAAATCGATCGTTTGGAAGAAAATTAAAGAGTTGTCCGTTTAGGAAACTCAAGGTCAAACTGTTGTTGAGCAAATTCGTTGCTAGGTACGACAGTAATTGTGGTAGTGGAGCAGTTGGCAGCTGTGGGTAACAGTAAGCTTAGTAAGGCCTAAAGTCTCAACCCCCGAGTTCATTAATTTTGTTGCCCATAACTTGGTCCTCTGTGCTGCCCCGTGTAACACTGTCCTAAAGTGAAGCTTCCTCGAGTTTCCACTCCACTAGCGGCTTTGCTCAACATTACTCGCGAATAAATTCCCAATATAATAGATCCTAGTGAGAAGCCTAGAATTCCAAATTCTCGCACCGCCGGTTTCGAAGCGCACAGCTTTGCCATTAACGTCGTTATTGCCTACGTATAAACAAAACACCAGATTCATTGGGGTTCCTGAAATCCCTTCATTTGACTAATTTTCCTGTTCACAGCATTGTTTTCGACGTTGGTCGCGGATTACGACAGTAGGCCTTAAAATCCCCTCTACCAATTTCACTGTCCATTAACATCGACCTCAGCATTGCCCCGCAAAGCCTAAAATCTCAAATCTATATATATGTTCCATTAATTTCTCCAATTAATTTTGTTATCGACTTATTGGCTAACACATAGATCCAATGAAAATCTTTTCGCTCTACCAATTTCCATTACGTTACGTTACGACAATATTTTCAGCATAATAACATCATCATTATTACCAGCAATATGATAATAGCAATATGATAAGTTCGGTGTAAAATCTCAAGCTATCGTCCTTGGTTTTGCTCTTGGCAAAGAGAAGAATTCTCAAAGCAACGTATAATCTTCTTGTTAAGTCCTCCTCTTCTCGTATTTTTCTTCACTATCCATAAAATGTAAAATTGGGCATGGACGATATTTTAATCCCTGTGATTAAGATAAACAGCATCGATGTTATTAAGTTTGACGAAAAGTAAGGGAAGAAAAAGCGCGGGCAAGGGCCACGATTTCGAATAATAATAACGATCCATCTTCGTTAACCGGAAATATAATTTTGGCAATTGGATTTCATCGATCGGTCGGGTCGGGTTATTTCGAAATATAGGCAATGCGTTACGGTGATGGACATAGAATTGTTCGTAGCTCTGATGCGTTCCCTGTACAATGGGCAAAGAGCAGATTACCAAGGACCGATCGGTCTATGCCATTGCGAGAACGATCGATCACGGTGAATTTTTGTCCCTCGCTTTTCCGCTCTCTCTTGTTGCCTTTCGATCGAAATCGACGGAATATCGGTTAATCGCCAACTATCGCTTTGAATTTAATTAATCGAATGAAAGTGTGCGTCCGCTTTTGGCGAAAACAACGCAAAAGACCAACGGGATCATTATGGTTTTTCGAACGTTCGTTTCGAAAGAATAATTTTAAATTGGCTCGTTATTATTATTCTGATTCCATGTCATAGATATTGAGATCGTAACAACAATTTCGTCTTCTCTATCCAATCATCCCATGTTTGCTTTTACTATTGCTAGAATTATTATAGAGCTATGTAACTGATAATTGAGATGGAGGAAACAAAATTGAAAATTGATTGAAAACTAGGAAGGAATTAATTAAATTGGATTGGAAATTTTTTCTTTTTTTTTTTTTTTTTTTTTAATTCAAAATTTAATAAAAACGAAAGGATGATAGGATAACTATTTTAACGGGAACACGCTCCATGATAATAAACGTGTAACGGTCAATTAAAAAAAAAATTATTTATCAAAAGTTATTTGCGCATACCTCGTCTATGTAATTGTATAATTTTCCAATATCCTTCATTATTTTTACACGTAAAAAAATATTTCATAACGCGAAAAAAATATCCCTTCGACGACGTCGATCATCGTTCCTCTCGTTCTCGCCGTAAAACCGTTTCCCTGTTCATCATTTTTACAACGTTTAAACAATCGACACTTGGCCACTTTATCGATCAACGCATCGACAAACGCATAAGCGCATCCTCTCCAATAATTGTTACTTAATCACCTTCCATACATCTTCCATACGGTATTAATATATCCATTAGGGTCGGTAACGAACGGTTTCGAAACGAAAGTCGAATCGATTTGCTTTTCAACTCGTGATTGTCAACGCGCCCAAGCGATTCCTCTCTAATGTATGATACGCGCAATTACGGAATTAATCGCAACGTGGAAATCACTTGGGTCTTTACTAATTGTCGATTTCGTGTTGTCTCTCTTTCTCTCTTTCTATGCGTATATGATAATCGTATCGACGATATGGGCACGAGGCAAATTAAATTAACGTAATGTACGTATGATTGGATAGGAAGACCTCTATCTGAGAGAAAAGAAGAGACGACGAGAAGAGGAGGTTACAAAGGTTGCAAAGGATGGTAATTTCCTGTGAATCAGTTCGGGGATCAATGTCTGATCGCGGTGATTGCGGAGGAGAACAATGGACGATAGATAATTAATTACTTTGATTAGAAGAGGGGATCCGTAATAGAGCGGCCGGTCTCATACCGGAAACCCGGCCACCCTTTGCATTTGGTGGTCACTTTGTTAATTGCGACTCGATTTATCCGTGGTTTTCCATTGTGGCTCCGTTTCAAAAGAAAACTATCGCGTCTTTTGTCTACGGATGCTTCAAGGATCTCATCGATGAAAAGGTTTCGAGTTCCTCCCGAATTGGAGAAATGTCTCCCTCTCGTCGCGAGTGACTGGATCTGTTTGTTGGATAAAAAAAAAAGGAAAAAAAGAGAAAGAAAGAAGAAAGGAAAAGGAAAGAAGAGCAGTGGAATGATTTTCATTTTCTTCTCGAGTACCTTTTTTTTTTTTTTTCGTCGCGCGAACGTGTCGTTTTCGTTATAAAAAAAATTCGATTCCTTCGCGATCCTCGAGTCAGCCAATAATGACGAACGATTCTCTTCTCGGTTCTCTTCTTCTCTTTTTTCATATCTGTGAAAAATTACCTCGGTGACGGACTTAACGATGACGTTGAACGATATTGAAATTTTTTCTCAATACGATTCTCTCCCTTTCCCTTTGTTGTGTACACATGTTTTTATTCTTTTAAAATTTAACATTTCGAAAAAAAAAAAAAAAGAAACGAAAACACGTTGCTCTTTCGACGGCAACTCGACGTTTAAGAGGATAATTTCGAAGAGAGGCTCTCTTCGAAATAATTTTTCTCGAATCCACTTTATAATATTTTCCATCGGGATTCTAGTAGAATATTCCATTTCCCGATATCAAATGTAGATTTTTTGCAAAAAATATAATACACGGCGATAGGGATTACGCTATGTACATATATATATATGCGGCCGAGGTCTAAAATTTGTTGCCTATTTCAAATCCTTCTGATACTCTATTCGCGAGAGAAGATGGAAAAATATCTCGGTAATTCAAGGATCATAGGAATTACACACAGGGACACTGATACATACGTCATATTTTCCCATTTATCCGGGCAAACCACTGTCGGATACGGAAATTACGTTATTCCTAATAGGTCACCGAGTTTTTTCTTTCCTTTTTTTTTTTTTTTTTTTAACCGAGTTTCGTGGATATTCGACTGGTCGTGTAATTGGACACAGATGCCGCGTTACCTTTCTGAAACCGTAGATACGTATCATCCGTGTATACACTTTCTCTCGAAACAATTCGATATCATATATATATATTTTGCATTCGAGACAAAGATAGCAGCAATAAAGAATTACATTTGCATACATAATATTTTCGAAAAATCGATCGAAATTTCATATCGTGGATAAATGAATTTCCCCTTAAAACGCGTAACATGTTACGAAAAATTTTTCTTCTAAAATGATCGTGACTTTTGTTCCTCTTCGTTTTATTTCACGATGTTCAGTCACGAATGGTCGTATCAATGGTTCGTGGAAAATTCGACGATTTCGTATTTAATAATATGTTTGCTTTGAATAAGTGTAACGTTTGTTACGCACGAAGGGGTAAAATGGAGGGGTAAAATCAAACGTTCGTTCCTTTGTTTCTAACTCGTCGCATCATCGTGGAGCGTCGACACGGATAAAAATTACTTCGTATTAATAGCGTTGTAATCTTTGGGACGTATACACCTGGCACATCCTGTTTAATGGAAAAGTGGAGGAGACCGAGCTCTCTCTGTATATCTGATAATATCCAACCCGACCGTCGGATCAACTTTCGAATTGGGTCGAATATAGAAGGGAGTAGAACGTTTGGTTCTACTACTCGGGAGTGCATTCGAATATGGATGCAAATTTAAATCAATTAACCTGGCCGTGATGTATCGGAAGTGCGAAACGATACACTCAAGTATACGGTTGGCGAACGAGTAAACCAGATTTTGTGAAATCGCGGGGTGAGTTTCTCCCTTGTGACGAAAATAAAATTATACTTTTTGCATTATTAATTATATCTACGATATTAATAATTGTAATCGATAGAAAATAATGAAAGTTGAATGCAGTATTGGAAACGATACCGTTGAAAATAACGTTTATATTAATAACAACAAATGATGAAATAATAAATGTTAATTTATTATTAATTAATATTAAAGATATATCAACGCAAAGTGAACGAATGAAACTTTTGCAACAGTGCAAAACACCGACACAAAGAACTGAAAATTACGTCATAAAAAAGAATATCTACTCGAGAAAATGGAAGAATCCACGTCATTCGAGTCTCTCTTCTTTTTTTTTTTTTTTTTTTTCTTTATTTTATCCCGATATCTCGATCGAGATATAAGAATTCAAAAGCATCTGTGGAGCTTAAAACGGTAATTACGAATGATGCGATCCGGTGACCCAGATATTTTTCCTGCGAAATGCGTAAGCTTTTTCCGGGAATCGCGTCATTTGCCTGAAGTTTGAGGGGAACGGGGGCGAGCAAGTGTGGAGATGGTGAACCCATTAAAAATTAACTTTTTGTTTACACGGCGATATATCGGGAATCGTCGAATCGAAAAGCGTTTTCGGAGAGGAAAGGTTCGGCGCTTTTAACGATCGCTGGAAACCGCACTATCTTTGAAGTTATATATAGGTTCAAAATTTTCTTAATTTTAATTGGGTTTAATCGAATTCTAGAGTAAATTAGATTTACAAATACCAGTTTATTTCTGGGAAAATATTTCTTATTTGATAATTGTGGGAATAGGGTGTATTATAATAAAAAAATCTATTGCGTTATATGCGTGACTGCAAAATATATTTTCGATTTTTAACGGTTCTCGAGTAACAAATTCTCTTTTAGAATATTTAAATACTTTTACCGATATAGCCAATAAATAAATAGCCTTTGATAAATATTCTTTTAAATTACACGTTTTTTGAATCTCAACTCCTCCTTACATTTTATACTTTATAACCCTTATTGTGCATACCCTGTGTATTACATGTACTATAAAAAGAAGAAGAATATAAAAAATTCCACGTTCCATTCCACAGATACGTGTCAATGTGGAGGAGGGGAAAAAGACGAAGAAGGTTAAGGGATTACGTTCGAACGTTACGTTGCAAGTTTCGAATTTAAATCGCAAATCGCTCGTTCGCAATATTAATTTATTAAATTGTTACCGTGCATTGATTTCGAAGCGGGCCGTTACATTCTACTATATTTTCGCATTAACTCATTTATTATTATAAACACATCGCCGTGTCACGATACAACTACACGTGTTTAAAGTTAATTACATATCCCATAACTATCCTGTATGCAGCAATATGCTGCATCTGGCAATATAATACGGACGCTTCATTTCCCGAATAAATTATTTCCTGTCGGTTTAGATAAGCTTCCGACTATTGAATACTTCGTGCATAAATTTCATAAGGAAAAAATTCCTTTCCCCCTCGGTTTACGAGCAATACTCATCGGATAAAGAGAAATTTATATCATTGATGATTAAAATTTATTTTAATCCTTTGCAATGTAAATATTTTAGAAAAAACTTGGACGAAAGTAGACTTCTCGTCGGGGAGAGAAGATCTTTCGATTTCGCGAGTTCTTTGATTTTAATCCGACAGATCTCGAGGAATAAATTCACGCTTGTCTCGTTAAATATTTTAAATTATGATTGTTTTAATCGTTGTTATTTTGCTATTCTTACAAGTGATATTACTGTAGTCCATCGAACGTCGAATTTCCCGGAATCAAAGAGAGGAAAAAAAAAAAAAAAAAAAATATCCTGTCGAACGGCGGATCGCGGCTAATCCGACGAAATGGCCGCGTAATTATTTCCGTTTGCAGTAAAATCGTGTTTTACAGCAATTTTCTACAATCAAATCCGTCACGTTTTTTTTTTTTTTTTTTTTTTTTCTTTTTTTTTGCCTCTCCCGAGAGAAAGAGATCAACGGCCAGGTTTGACAATCAAACTTAAATTACATTGCAAAGCCCCGATGATGAAGTACAAGCAGTCGTAGTGGATTAGTTCCCGTAACTAACTGTAATTGCATCTGTCGCGATACCGACTCCACCCAGCTCGATGTTTCTTCTCGGCTGCTCTTTGATAATTAGAAGAAAGTTGCGTCCACCTAACGAACTGCGGACCCTTTGTTCCCTGGAAACAAAAGATAATGGCAATAAAAATCGTGTAGTAATTCTAGCAGAGGCGGAACACGACGTGGAGGTGAAAGAAGAGTATAAAGGAAAGAAAAAAAAAAAAAGACAAGAAGGATGATAATGCAACATGAAATCGAAGAGAGAGAGAAAAATAAATAAGTGAATAAAAGTGCGTGAAACGAAGAAAAAAAAAATAAAATGAATGATAAAATTAAACGATAAATTAAATGATAAGTTAAATGGTAACTTAAAAAAAAAAAAAAGAAAGGGAGAATGAATGGAAGAAATGCTCGAGAGAATGTATTATATTTTTATTCGGCGTTCAATTCAATTTAATCCGGATAAAATAGATAACGTAACCTACGATAAAGGCAGATGGCGGACGAGTGCAACGAGTGGCCAGTTCTGCTTCTTCTTCGTTCCACGAGCGAAAGAAAAAGTTTAATTATTCAAAGACGAGAGAGGTAAGCTCGTTAAGTGACACTGCCGCCATTATTACCTCCGTTCCCGCGATTTCTCCTTACTTTATTGTGCGAGTTTTATTCATATATACATGTATGATGATTCTTATCCTTTGTATTAAACGTAATCTTGGCTGTTAAGTGGGCTTTATATATCAGGATTTATATCACTTAACACCGAAATGGCTCCACTGCCCATTCAATTGAATATAATTGCATTAGAATCGCGTAATCTTTCGTGAAATACTCGTAACAAAAAAAAAAGAGAGAGAGAGAGAGAGATTGAATAAACGCGGGAAATAAATTCGCTGGTTAATTCATAGAATATAAACGAAATTGTAAAAAAAGAGGAGGAGAAGAAGAGAGGGGGAGGAAAAATGGTAATTTTGTCGGGAATAAAAAGCATTTCGTGGATCTAGAAATTTTTATGTATATTACCCTCACGTGACTTTCGTTCGTTCTGATACGAGTAACATGGTAATAAAACTGGATGATTAAAAAAAGAAAAAGAAAAAAAAAATAAATAAAGAGAAAAAAGAATCACGTTTGAACAAATAAAAAAATTTGATAACGCGATATCCTCGAGCTAGTTTATTGCCATTTCCAGTACACGTTACGTGTTTACGTTGGTTTACGATTGACGGATTGACGGTATTAAAAAGTGTCTTAAAAATGTTCTCTGTGCGGCAGCAAATAAATTTTCCACGGGGAACGAAATAAGATGGCCGCGTTAAGAGAGAATTAGCACGCGAATTAAATTATTATGCGCATATGAAATTTCCTTCCATCCCCCGTCAAATAAAAATTTTAATCACGATTAATCTCCTTGAAACGCATCGCGCAACACCGTTAAAATTTTTTTTTTCTTTCAAGCCGACTTATAACGCGAATTAATATAATTATTCTTTCTTCCTTAATGCATTCGACGACAGAATTTTCAACGGAAGAAAATAAAGCGACCAACGTTATTAACGCGGGCGATATCGTTAAGTAGACTTTGGTGGGAAATTTATAATACGCACGTAACCTAAAGTGTGTAAGCTTCAACGGACAAAAGCATAAAAAAAAAAAAGAAAAAAAGAAAAAAAAAAAAGGGAAACAGAGCCGAAGAATTTATTATCTCGTCCGAAACGAGATTGAAAATTAACGGGTCGACAAGGGTGGACAATGAAATCAAACTGACGAGCGCGAACGCGAAACGAGAAAGGTCCGCGGTGTGAAACCGCGTTTTAATTACGATAGGCCGTCCGCGGCCGGCATTGTCATCGGTAAAATATTGAAAATTATTTCGTAGCCGGTTCGCTACACGGCTAATTATTTTACGACGTGACGAGCAAAATGAAGCTTGCTCGTTAAAAAAGGGGCGGTAAAGTAGCGGTAGCGTTGTCTCTCTGTGACGTCCTCGGATCGGAAATTGAATCTTTTACGCCTCGATTGTTCACCTTCTTTCCAATCATGCGAATAAAAATCTGCTACTATCTAACGAGGACCTTTGTTTCCTGCCCCCTCTCTTTCTCCCGATTCATTTTCGCCGATTGAACAAAAGATCGCCCCGCCCCGCTGACGTCACGTCAAATTCTATTTTCCAATATAATTGCGTGTAATTGTGCTGCAATCGAATCTCTCGATTTTTCGTCGATTCGAAAAATTGTCGAGAGGAGGGAAACGCGACGAGTCGGTTTCAGTGATAATTTTTCATACGCGAAAAGCTCGATGAATATTTTTGGAAACAAGAAGAAGAAGAAGAAAGAAGAAATTTGATTAAAAGAGTAACGCTTATCGACGATAATCGAAACGATCCTTGACGATTCTTGAACATCGAAACGCCGATCTTAATAACATTTTTGTTTCCCTGTTTGCGTCCGACAGATATGGAAACGAATCTTCTCGGATTTTCTCCCCATTTATTCATCTCCCGTCCCCGTCAAAGAAACCTCGGACCCCGCCCCTCGATAATTCACTCTTTCAATCTAATATCGAAGACACTCTAAGCGACAAATCCCATTTTCCCTGCTTTTTTTTTCGAGAATTTGCTCGTTATATCGGATTTCTTTATCCTGTATATACACCGGACTTTTATTAAATATAAAACTTTCAAATTAAAATTGTTTTCAAACTCGCAAATATTTTCAAATTTCCTTTTCTCGCGTGAGGAAGAAGAAGAAGAGAAGAAATTAAAACGAATGAAAAAGAAGAGAAAGGAACTAACATCTAAATTCCCTCAAAGAGAGGAAAAAATATTCTCTCTCTCTCTCTCTCTCTCTCTCTCTCTCTCTCTCTCTCTCTCTCTCTCTCTCTCTCTCTNTCTCTCTCTCTCTCTCTCTCTCTTCCACTCAAACTCGATGAATTCTCTCGAAGAACACGATGCTCCTCGATCGATGGAATGCGAACGAACGTCAAAATCAATGCGGAATAAAGTCACGCCCGATCGGGTTTCCCGAAAGACGCGAGTCCGATACGTTTAGCGGATAAGTCAGTAGTCGGCCGGTTTCAAGACAGGGTGTACACGTAGGGTGGCACGGAGCACTCGCTTTTCCGCTGGGAACAGCAACGTCCGTTTGATTACCCATGGTATACCCTCCACCTGGTAATTACCAGTCGAACGCGATATTCGTCACGCCATCTGCTGCTTTCTCTCAGGAGGTCACTTGGAGAAAGGGGGAAAGGAAGAAAGGGGAGAAAGGAAGGAAAGAATTTCCAATTCGACCCGATTTTTCGCGTTCGATAACTCTTTTTTATATATGTGTGTGTGTATACATATGTGTACGTATCCACGTTTTCGAAACGGCGATTTCTGATGAATCGACAACAAATGAATGGAACGCGAATCCAGAAGGATATCCGTGGCACAACGTTCGAGTATCGGTCGGTTGATGCGTCGATAAAAAAAAATTTGCGCGTGCATTCGTCCTGAGATATATATATATATATATGTATATAAATATTTTTCAATAGTTTTTCTCGATCGAGAAATTGTTTATAAAGGATTGTCTATGGTGGCTGTTATTGTTATTATAATCGATTAAAGTAATTATTTAGAGAAAAAAAGAAATAAATTATTCTTGAATAGTTTGTGATTGCGAAAGTTTTATTTGACGTTGATATGTTAATTGTTCGTTAAATTTGGCCAAATTATTAAATCGATATGGATAAAAATTTACTCGATCGTTGATTTCATGGTTTATCTTTGATTCAACTTAGGTTAGATTAGATTAGATTAGATTAGATTAGATTAGGTAATTTTCTTAACAAACCAATTAAGTAAAATTTTTATAATATTATTGATGATGATATATTAAAAAATTGTCTTGATTAATCAATCAGATCTATAGATTCGATAACATTTTTCTACGATTATAAAAATTTGATATTGCGGAAGTGAAATTTAATAAATAAGAATTTCATTAAAGATCTTCGAAAAGTTACATTTATTGGTCGTTGCTCTATTTGTTTATCGCGATTCGATTAATTAATTCCCACTATTTACATATATATCATAATATGTAACGTATCTAATTCTCCTAAATTGATAAAGCTACGTTTACATTATTGCCAACAATTTGCAAACAACTGATCAATTTACCGCACGGGTGCCCTCTGTTCGCAAGTGCCAATGAACATAGTTTGCAAACTGTTATGGACTGTTCATTATAGTCTCACGCATCCCTTTTCTCAAGTCGAGGAAAAATATTAGAGTCACGTATTTATTGCCAATATTCTTTATATTTTCTCTTCACCTTGTCGTTCATTAATGGACTTTTTCTTATCTTTCTTATTTTATCTCTAGTTCCAAATTATCAATCTCAAAAAAAAAAAAATAAAAAATATAAATAAATTCGCAAACGAATACATTTGTTTCTTAACTTTCAGTAAATAAATATACAATAATGTTCAAATAAATGGCAATTATCCAAGTGTTGGAAGAATCGTCAACACGCTGTTTCTTCGACACGAAGAATTTTTAAAAAAGTGAGACGTAAGAGATTTCTTATCGGTGAGACAGAAAAAACTGTTGCGTGTTCTTTCGAGTTCCAATTCCAATTCCAGGAATAACTGTATATCTGTTAAGCGGGCAGAAAGTGCGACGGTTAACCGAACAACACTGCTATATATATATATATATATATATATATACACACATACATACATACATATATAAATATTTTGGGAGGCAAAGTCATTCCAATTCTCGCGACTCGGTAACGAGAAAGATGTATCTATTTCTCGCGAATGTCACGAACCGAGCAACGAATCGTGGCAGATGTCGGTTTAGTTTAGAAGGAGGGGGGGGAAGGGGGGAGGAGGAGAAGGCAAGAGGAGAAGGAGGAGGAAAAAGAGGAGGTTGGACAGGATGAAAATCCAACCAGAAATGGAATATAACCCGGGCTATATATGGAACCTGGCGAACAATTTTCAGACAATTTTAGGTAATAACTTTTGCATGTAAAATTACAGTAATACGTTTCACCGGTGGGTCGGCAAGTTGGCCGTGTGTATACAAAGGCCGGGCTACCTTCTTGGCTCCCTCTGATTTCTCTTCTGGACCGTAATGGTTATATTCGTGTTATACACCCGGGTGAGAGATTTTAAAGCTGCCCTCCTTCATCTCACCTTTTATATTTTCCCTTTTCGTCCGGCCTCGTTTATCGCGAATGATAATCTCTGAAACGGCTCGGTCGCGGTTTCGTGACGCGATGCTTATCCCGGAGAATTATCCGTTATTTCCTCTTTGATTTCTCTTATTCCCGTTTATACGCGTTTCACTCACAATGTCATTTTTCCCATTGGATAGGAGAAGGATTTCGATATATAGAATAATCTAATTATCTAATTATTACGAAAGAAGAGGAAATTTAATTATTAGTTAATCGAGGATGAGTTATCGTCTCGAGTGTTTCGCGCTCGAGCAACGTTTCGCAAATTTCTATTATTTCACTTGATATACTTGTTACACTTTTTGTGAAATCGCTCGTTGATGAATGATGAATATAGTGAATATAGAAAGTTGAATATGGTTGCGGGGGACGAAGTCACGATCACTGGAACGCGCATGATCGTGGGATTAATGAAAATTGGTGCGCTCGACCGGTGGACACAGGGATGGTAAATCGATAGGCTTTGGCGACTAACTTACGCCTCGGCGGAACAAATAAAAAAAAAAAAAAAAAAGCTAAAAAATTAACATGTTTCACGGATGGAGGGGGATAGGTGGGAGGGGTGTCGCGGGGAAGATTTAGAACGTTCGATGAGTCAGCGCGCTCTTCCCCCTCAGGATTCCCTTTAAAATACCGCGGGCAACCGCGATTTACATTTAAATGTAAATAGGGGTCAATAGTGGAAGGCATAGCTGCTCGCTAAATCCGAATAAGCTGTTCCTATTTTTATTTAGGGTTAACTTAAGTCGTTAACCCGCGGCCGCACCACGCTGTATAATTCTTTGCCCGGATTTGGACCGCAAGAAAGCGACGTCGAAAGTTGGGGAGAAAAACATTTCGATTTAATTTGATCGACGCCCGCGGTTAAAAAAGAAATATCAATGGTTAATTAATCTGATCCGAAGAAGAAAATTAAAATTTAAAATTCAACTTGATATATATATATATATAAAGTTGAAAAGTATAATTAAACTTTCATATTATAAGTTATTAATTCAATGTATTAATTATTAAATTGAAACTAACCCAATATTCAAATCTAGAAGAATATAAATATACGGGAAGAAATTCTGTCTAAATGCGAACTCTTTAAAATAATTTCCACGTGTTGCTGTGATTTTCAATTTTACATTAAATAATTCGCATTAGAAAAAAAGGAATTTTTATAATGATTAACCCCAACGCATTGACGATCAATTCCAATTATAAATCATTATAATTACGCTATAAATATTATCCAAAATTACTCAATATTCAATACCAAGAACAACTCCTTAAAATAATTTCCACGTGTCACTGTGACTCTCAATTACATTAAATATCTCATTAGAAAAAAAGGAATTTATATAATTAATTATCAATCGATCAATTCCAATGATAAATCATTGTGATTACACCATAAAATATTGTCCAAAATTACCCAATATCCAGTCCCAAGAACAACTAGTAGATCAGATTACGCGAGAAGAGAGGGGGGGGGAGGGGATTTATCGCGAATAACACCC
Organism: Apis laboriosa; assembly: GCF_014066325.1. Taxonomy (NCBI): domain Eukaryota; kingdom Metazoa; phylum Arthropoda; class Insecta; order Hymenoptera; family Apidae; genus Apis; species Apis laboriosa. Next base: position 1,935,688 of record NW_025222452.1, read on the forward strand.
CGGTCGAATAAAACAAGATGCAAGATGAGATCCTGTGTACTTAAGGGATGATCCTTAGTGGACGCATCTGTCGCTTTCATAAAGGATTCCTGTCCTTTCCCCCCATGGGACCCACGTGAAACACGACCCGCGGTTAGTCACGCGTGTCAAATGAGCAAACTTAAACAGATTATACGCCGATTGCACGATATTTTGCTCGTTCCACGTCATCGCCGGGGGAGAAGACCCTGATTCTCGCGATCCCATCGACAGATGTGCCAGCTAATTTCGCTTCCCCCTCTCCTCCCTTCTTTCTTTCCCTCTTCGTTTCTCCTCTTCCCTCCCCTCTCCGTTCACGTCCTCCCTCGTTTTACGACTGAGGCGCGTTTAACAGGGCATCGCTGGAACAGAAATTCCACTCTCGTTTTCACTTCGAGACTGTGAGTATGGCGCGCCTTCATCGCGATATTTGTCTTTATTGGATTTTTCTTTTTTTTTTTTAACAACCTCGTAGAAATTTATCGACTTCGTTCGCATTTTACGAGGCAAGCAGAGCATAGGTGGGTAAAAGTTTTACAGGAGCAGGGTTAGTCTCGGTCTCTGATTCATGGGGTGAACATTGATGGTACAGGGGTTGAAAGTTTGGGTTTCAGATATATATATATATGTGTGTGTGTGTGCAATATTTACTAAGGTTTATTTGTGTTTGCCTTTCCCTGGTAAATAAATATACTATAGATGGAGGGATAAACTTTTGACCATCTTTGATATCTATGTTATTTTCACGTACGAAGAAATTTTCGTATATGAGTATCGCGAAGAAATTCAAAATGATACAATCTTTAATCAATTTATGCAGCTTTTGCCTAAACATACACTTTTTCCGTGTATTTTATTAAAATAAAAACAGGGATATAAGAGTTCGAGACATAACTTCGTACGTACATCGTGAAACGGATTTAAAAGTCGAAGAGGTCCCTGGGTAAATCGAATCGAATAAAATTTGTTTCGTTAAAAAATTTGCGAGGCTCCCCCCACGAATGTTTTCGTAAAAAGATTTCGTGAAAAGATTATCGTGCCTCGAGTTTAATTATGGAGACGTAATGGATATATGTATACGGGGATTTTATTTTCAGCACGTTTAAAATTACATAGAAAGCGCGTGCGGCAACGAAACGTACACGGATACTTGTTTTGCCGAATTTTCCTTGATTCACAGACGGAATACGTAAGCTCGGGAGAAAGATGTTGCACGTTTCGAAATATAACTCATATCCCATTCCCTTTTTCCTCTACCTTTGATCCCTTAAATCCTGTAACGGAATAGTTTTAGCGGCAGTTATATACCTAGAAGGAAAATGACTCGTCGCCTAAGATCAAACGAGGATCGTGGGAAGCGAAGCCGAGTTATGTCGCGAGAGAATATTTTTCTCCGATACGAGGATACTGGCCTGGATTTTAATTGAGCAATTTTTCCGTGGAAAAGAGAGTCCAGAATCCTTTTATTTTTTTTTTTTTTTATACATAACACTTTTAACAATTGAACAAACCCGTGAGAAAAATTACAAAAATTGTCCCGGATGACAGACGAATGGGAATGGCGAATAAGCGTACATTTCGGAAAATTAATTTTAATTTTCATTTGAAAATTGAAACATGATTTAACCATATCCATACATTTTCATTGGTTTATCTTAATTAAGATCGCGTACATGCGTGATATTATGCATATCATTTAGTTAGTTTTATATTTAATTAGTGTCCGTGTTATTATTATAATTATTAATACATCGGTAGTCTTTATCATTTACCTTTCATTATCATATATGTTTTAATATATATATATATATATATTCACTGGATTCATTTTTTATCCCGTAGACTCTATTTCCAGGAAGCTTCTCAATTAATATCACGGCATAAAACGAGCGTAACTTATACACCAGTGACCAATGCTAGAAAATTGGATCGATAATCGCAACTAATTTCAATTTATCTATTCAATTTATCACCGGTTCCCTCTCCTGTGGCCTGTAAAGCAATTCTCCGCGATAGACGAAATATTCGACTTTTTTTTCTTTTTTTTTTTTTTTTTTTGATTTATCGACTAACCCCGGATTGGCCTGGCAAAAGTTTCAGCTCAATCCGGGACCTCGATTACTCTTTGATTAATAGAGAAACGCAAGCCTACGCTTGCGTAGGAAATTGTGTAGTAAAAATATGGATGAAGTTTTATTCCCCCATGATCGTTCCCATCAATCGATTTGAATTATTATCGATTAATATACAATATAATTGTAAGATGCCGATTCTTTGTCCCGATGACTTTAAATCGAATCGAACGGAACGAATTGAAAAGTGAGTGAGAACACTAACATTTGTCGAACTGTGGATTAAAAAGGAGATTTCGAATTTATAGCAAAGAAATGAAGAAGAAAAAATAGATATTAAAAGTCGAAAAAGTTGGTTATTTGTATCTTGTAATTGTCTACAAGTACTATTTCGATACTAGCGCCACCACGACCAATATCTAATTGAATTTGAACCTAAAATATAATCCGTTTTGTTAAAAATTCCTTACTCTTATTTATTACTAGGCAAATTTTATATTAATGTTAATCATTGAAAAGAATTCTATTATCTTTAATTCTTCTTAAAGTCTATAAACTTTCAAAGATTCGTCTTCTGTTCGAATACTTATAAGAATGATAGTACGAGCTTACGTAAAATTCGAACGTGATTCGATTCGCCACACTTTGTCCGATGACATTCCGGATGCAAGAAGAGTTGGAAAGATTGCGAGAAAATCCGATGAGTAAATTTTAATCGGACGTGAGGGAGAGTTATTCGATTTTTTCTTTTTTTTGGAGGGAGAGGAAGATCGCTTGTAACGGAGATCGGCGATCGTTCGTTAACGTAATTGAATACAGAGGATAACTGGTGAAATGGCAGAATGAGAGCTTTTAAAGTATGCGTCGTTTTTATTCTTGATGAAGCGATTCAACGAATGCGATGTTCACGAAGAATAGAAAAAAAGAGAGAGAGAGAGAGAAATACCTTGTATTATGGAACCTTCTATTATTATTATTATTTTTCTTTATTTTGCTCAACTTGCTCGGTCGCGAGCAGAATAATATTAATTTTTATTAACTAGTTATGTTTCGAGAATATTTAGAAAGAATATATCAGAAAAAAAAAATGAAAAATGAGAAAAAAAAGGACGATTTCGTTACGATTTTATCGTAAAATATTCACGATTTTAATCCAAGATTTTTGAATCTCGTTCTAAAATTGTGAGAAAGAACAAACGAAACAGTGAGAAAACAACAGTGCAAAAGTAAATGAAATTATGAATGAATGTGAAATTTGTTCAAAGATTTCATTCGTGTTTGAAATCTCTGAGGTGGTCTGTTGGATGGAATAATTTTGAATATAGGGGGGGGAGGGGGGAAAGGGAGCGATGAATGAAAATTCGGATTAAAAGCTTTTGTCAGAGAACTAGAAACTGTTAATAAAGCAAATGACGAGGTTATGAACACCGGTTAATAGAGTCAGTTGAAAATCAACGTGTAATCTTTGCGACCGGCAAGGAATTTAACCATATATAGCAATCGGGAAGAAAAATAATCATCGCGTTTAAGTAATTCGAATACGAAATGAATTAAAGCTCTCCTCTCGAAATTCTATGATCAACGTGGTGGAATAATTATTCGCGTTTACGTGAAGAGCCATCAGAAGCCATCGTCGTCGTCGGCTTATAGGATTTTATTACAGCGATTAGACGACGAGTATTTTCCATCCACTACGAGACACTCTAATCCAAATAATAATTCGCGGTAAAGGAGTATTATAATCAGTAAATACTCAATTTCGAAAAAATATATTATGAATTTAATCGAGATTTAATCGAAAATATTAATTAGATTTTACGAAGAGTGATAATTGGATCCCCTCTTTTTATCAATCAAATCATAATACCATTATAATAATCATCTATTAATAATTTAATATCGTTATCAATTAATGCGCTTACAATTAACCTAATTACTCCCTATACATATAGTGGCACAACGTATCCATTTCTGTAAAACTTTCTCCTAACTTTTTCCCGAAATTTCATCGAACGAAACTTTTCCTTTCTAAAAGGATAAAAAATTATATTTGCTCGAACATCGCTCGTATACAGATCTCGCGACGAATAATTTGCTCGAGTTTATATACATCCCTGTCACTGCGAATAAACGTGTAATAATTCGAAATGTTTATTAAAATAGATCAGTAGTTGGGTATCGCGCGTTCCAATTAACAGGGATGAGAAATAATCGAATAACGTTTGAGCGCTCGGTCATAATGGCGTCAGCTTATTATTAAGTTCAATTCAGTGACTCAAGGATTAACGCGAAAGGATCTGGACGCCGTACCAAGTAAATCTAGCTCCAGGTTTGATCTCACCTGCACGGAGTGTACGCAGTTCCAGAATCCTGCTTTCCTTCCCCTCCTCTCCCTATTCCTCTTACGTGGCTTATGCCGTGACAAATGGCGAGGTTTCCGGATAACGGCAAGAAGATCCAGGATTCGATATCTCCGCCGATCGATCGCTTTCAATTCGAGCTCTTGATACCAGAGATTCTCCCTGTTTCTTGTTCCGGCAAATGGAATTCGAATTTCCGTCACGTGTACCGTGTATATTGAAAAATTTGACTTATCGAGCAAAATCGATCCGAACGTTTATTCCCCCTCCCCCGCATGAAAGAGAATATTCGAGTATATTTTTGATTTCGTCCTTCCCTCTCTCTCTCTCTCTCTCTCTCTCTCTCTCTCTCGAGATCTTTGACGATAATTCATTCGTTCATTTTATTTATTTATCCGTTTTTGGGAGAAATTATTAAATTTTGTTGCAGAGAGAGAGAGAGAGAGAGAGAGAGGAGGGAGAAAGTAAGTTAATTAGATTTTATTTCAATATGAAACGGAATCCAATGATATAAATGTTTTTGCGCGGAAACATTGGATTTAGATTAGATTAGATAAGGATTTCATTTCATTTCGTGCGAGATCTTGTAACGAGATATCTTTATGCACTCGAAACGAGTACTAAAAGGGGAGAGCGTATGATATAAATATTTTTGGGAATTTCGGATTTAAGTTGAATTAAATATTACGATTAAATATACAGTAGAGTCGAATTATTTAATCATTGATCACAATTTCGTTGAAATTGGTGCAAATGTTCAAACAATTGAAATGAAGAGAGATATTGAGCAGAAATTTAAAAATAAAAAAAGAAAATTTCAGTTAAAAAAAGAATATTTCGAATCGAACGGATTCATTTGAATGATGATCGATACTCTCTTAAATATAAAATTTCTTAGTTAAATTGCATGTATATAATAAAATCTATCCACCAATTGAATGAAGAAACGAAAATAAAACGAACGATTAATTGAAATTGAAGTACTTCGAAAAATCTGCACTTAGAAAAAACTTTGCAAATTGATCGGTTTCGATCGTTAATCCTAATTTTTATATCCATTTATAAATATTTTAGAATCTCGGGATCGGGAATTGAATTCTAGAACGTGGAAACACGCCCGGCATTTAACTCGTTCCAAGAACAATCTCCAACTTCTCGGTTGATTTGGCGCAATTTATCCTCGAATTAGTTTGGTGTATCGAGTGAATGCTCACCGTCTAAATTTGATCAAACGGGAAAAGCCTTGCCGTATCGCTATTATACTTAGTTTAAAAACTGGTGTAAAATGTTTCAACCGGTCACACGTTGGGAATGTTGTATAATTCTCGAAACTTTGCTCCCTCGGATGGTATAACTCAAAGAGTCTTCTTCCTCGGGGATCCTCGGGGACCGAGTCTCGATGCCTTGTTGCAATCGTGATAATACCAGTTGAGAAACTTCTCGGGGGAAGAGAAGGCATGTACAGAGAGAATCAACGGAGATTGTGGATTGTTCTGGAAATTTTATTTCCAACGGTTCCATTCTTATCTTAAATACGATTGAAGAAGGAACGATGAAGATTTGCACGATCGGTGTGCTTCAAATTTTAATACCGTCCAATGGCAATAGTTATTACAATACTTTCGGAATATAATATAATAAATCAAAATTTTTGATTTCCAAATTTCAAGAATGTTCCAACAAGGGATTCAAAATTTACAATGTCGAAAAACTAAAAATTTCAAGCCACGATTCTCCACGTACCAATATATCGCAATATTATCGCGAAATATAATTCTTCAGCCCCTTTGGGGCCCGAGTCTTGCTCCTGTCCCCGTTTTTCCTTTTCACATCCTCGATATTTCCCCCCTAACCATATCTTCTCACGTAACATTTATTTCTGACTTCTTAATTTCAAATGAGGGGAGAGGTTTCGAGCAATTTTCTATGACGCGATTACAATCTCGGCGTAAAGGATTGTACACGTATCCTTCGATATTTAAAAAAAAATACATCCCCGTCGATATTTATATTTATTGCCTCCACTTTCGTGTAACTCGCATCACTGATTTCCATATTGATTTCACACCGGTGAAAGGAAGCATCGAGGTGGAAGGAAAGGAAGCCAAGTATCATTAATTACAATATCTATATGTCGCGTATTATATTGAAACATCGAAATATGAATGATATATATATATATATATATATATATGTGTCCGATAATTAACATTACTTGATATCTATCCGCGTTTATCGGATTCGATAATTCATCTAAAAAAAGAAAAAAAGGAAATTTCGTATCGATATCTTTTTAGGATTTACTTCTCCCTTGGAAATATATTAAATTTATTCGAAAGACGTGAAGTTGGTTAATAAGGAAGATGTATCCAAGTATCCAACTATCGGTGATCTTTGATGAAATTTTTAAAGACGGTAGCTTTCGAATAAATATTTGAGTTGTATCTCTTTTTATCGATAATCGTTCGCGTCCAAGGGATGAAAACAACCCTCGATGTTGGGGGAGTTGAAGAATCATTTTTCTCGAATATATTAGGCGTATCAATAAGTTTCTTTTTTTTTTTTTTTTTTAGGAAAAATATAAAGTTAAAAATATATATTTATCTAGGGGATACGATGAATGTTTATATTTTCTGATTTGTTAATTTTTCACAACTTTAAAGGCTACTTTCACAAAATGATTTCTTTTTCAAAAAGAAAGAAAGACAAAAAAAAAGATTAATAATTAAAGCAAAAATTCCTTGATATTTTTAAAAATTCAACCTACAAAACTTGGATATTTAACAAAATATCATAAATATTAAAATTCGTTTCGTTAAAAGCGTTAATATACGTCGATGCACCGTTATTCTCGCGCGATATTCACGATCGTTCACGAGCACTCAGGCGCTCGTGATGAAAAATATATACCGTGCGGGTCATTAAAATGCCAAGAAGTTCAATCGAACGGGAAAACAATGTTTCAATCGACCGCATTCAAATTTACAACCGATAGGAAGCGCAAAATTCGACAGAATTCTTTATCGCGTTCGCAGGGAGTGATATAAGCGGAGGGGAAGGGGGTGGGATAGGGGAGGAAACGAACGATAATAAGAATTCCGATTCCCACTCGTTTCACTTCAGGATTCAACGAGAAGATCCGTCTTGAAATTGTGGATGCTGGTGGATCGTTTTTTCGACAGTTCGATGAAATGGCCTGGCAAAAAAGGGGCAAGAGGAGAGAGAGAGAGAGTGAGAGGGAGAGAGAGAGAAAGAGAGAGAAAAATAGAATGGATAAAAGCAGATTCGAGCAGAATCTCGAGCGTCCCTTGGGATTGGTAATAGAGAAGGGAAAAAATGTAATTTGTCCAAGATGTTTGGATCCTTATGAGTGGACAGTGTTGCAAAAATTACGTTTGGATATTCTTATAGAAAAGGGAAAGGAAAAGAGAAGAGAATAAAGGAAAAATAAAATAGATTTATTTTATTTTTTTTTTTATTTAGATGTTACATAAGAGACAATTATATGCAGAGATGCGAATATTTTGGAGTAATGGACTATTACGTGGATTGATATCAATGACCCTTTCAAATATCCACCCTCTCAAAAGTTTTCTTTTCAAATGTATTTAAAGTAATTTCATAAGGGAATGAATAATTTGGATTTTTCACGAGTGAAAAATTACATCGGACGTTATTAAATAAGAAATGGAAGGAAAAAATAAAAATAGGTCTGTCTGTTCCGATCGAGATTTTATATATATATATATATATATCGAGGGCAGCGATACTCGTGTAAAGTAATCTCATAGCTCGATTAATCAGAGAGCAATTTTCGACAGGACACGTACGATCCATTAATCACCATGACATTATATTTAACTTGGATTCTCGAAACGTTTTGATTCGATGAGTAAAGGGGATCAATCCAGAGCAGCAATCGAAATCTTCCCTTCCTTCTACGTAGATGGGATTTTCCCGCGTCGTTCACGCTAATTGAAAATAAAGAACATGATTGAACGAGAAAAGTGGAATACTCGTGTCGAATCGTTTGACGTTCAATTAAGAATTTCACGTTCTATTGTTGTTCGATGCTTCCCGTAATAATTGCTTCTTATATTATTGCCTATTATTATCTAATCAATCAAGGAAGAATTTTTCATTTAGAATTTCATAAATTCATCGTTGATCGATACAATTAAAGGATAAATGTTAAGGAGAGAGTTTGCAGATTATTTAGCAAACTGATCAATTGTATTGGGGAAAATCTACGTCTATAGAGGTTCGTTTTACCGTCTCGAGAGGTAAATTACTAGCTTAAAAGCAGGAAGATATATAGATCGTGTGATGGTGACCTCGTAAACGTGTATTGCGTATTTCGTACCTATAACGGACGTTGAAATCGATACGTGCGCTTTGCGAGAGGTTATTTTCGAATAAGAGGACGTTGATGATGCACGTAATTGTAATTTCAGTAATTTATTTGCATGTAACAATATTTTTCAAGAAAAATTTCAAAATTTATTTGGTTTATGTTAATTTCTTCCCTTACCTCGGGAGAAACTTACACCCCTTTTATTCGAGTCATTCCTTCTATTTGAGTAATACTAATGAGCTCATAAACGACGAAGGATACGAAAACGTGATATGAATAAAAATTATTATATAAAAAGACATTTAAATTTTGAATATTATAATAACGAAGCAGTACATGTTTATTCTTTAATTTAATTATAAAATATTATTTAAATTTAATTTCTTTTAGAAATCGTATAAATTGTAAAAATGATAAAAGGGTTGGAAAAATGAATCGGACAAAAATTATAGCATTTTTAAAGATCTATAAATTTTTGAAAAAAAATCCCAATAAGGCATATAATAAGCATTTAACTTTCGTAAAAAGAAAAAAAAAAAAAAGAAATGATTCATAGAACTTTCAAAACGAGTATATCTTTCATTTTTCGATATCTTTTATCGTATGCGATTTACAAAAGAATTTTACTGAAAGCCATGGAGAAAAAAATAATTATCAAAAAAAAAAAAAAAAAAAAAGAAAGAAAAAAACTTTTTTTCCAAATTTTTTTCCCAAAAAAGTTTTTTACATTTGTATTTGTTTACAAGAATTATTTTTTTCTTAAATTAAAAAAAAAATATATCTACAAATAATAATCACGCAAATTTTTTACACGATTACTAAAACAAAAATCCTTCGCGTGTATAAATCTTTCCATACATCATGTCCAAAATAAAAGAGACTTACGATCCATTGTGAAAAATATTCCAAAAATATTACAGGTTCGTATTAAATATTTCATATCTCCTAGACTAGTCTTTTTCATAAATTTACACATGCGCGTACACATTTAAAAATACAAAAAAAAAAAAAAAAAA